>NW_027413334.1:0-90145 GCF_048544455.1 Silene latifolia
GCAAACCACCCTATGATGATCAGTCGCATGTTTGGCTCGCAGTGAACGCACTTGTGACAGTCAGGAAAGTCGATGGGTCAGGTGGCTTGTTCTAATACATATGCGTCAACCCTCTTATGTTGTCATCTACTGTCCTGGGATAACGGTCGTTGGCGGGGATTAGAGGACATTCGTGAGTCCGGACCAAAAACCGTTCCATTTTCTCGATAATTGTTAAATCCTCGAGTCGTAATGTTCTCGAATGTCTGATATTTCTATTCCATATTTCTTCAATTTATTCTTGGCAAATAATATTCCGTGTAATATTCAAAAGATAACGATTGCTTCCATTCTACCATAACTCAAACACTAACTTTTCTTCACAGAGGAAATTCTTCAATGAGACGTTAGCAGGTGGCCGCGCTTCTTTCCAAGGGACGGAAGGTCGTCGCGCCTTCCCAGCTCCTTGCATGATTTACGATCTTTTTATATCTTTCCGAGATCTACTTCAAAGAGTCTCCTCAACCTAAACCTTCACGGATTAGTATAAATAGGGAGCTGCCTCATATTTTCACGCGAGCGCCCCGCCTTTCTTCTCCCTTGCATTCTAGACTTCGCTTCTTACTAATTGGCGCCACGTGCTTGGACTTCCGACCACGTAAGCCTCCTGGATCTTTCCTGCACCAAATTTCCTCCGCTGTAATGCATCAATTAATTTGACCAACTACACTTAATCAATCAAATTAATCAATCGCTTTCAATCGCTTTTCTTTACGAGGGCACCATTGCATTCGCTTGCAGCATTCACTAGTCGTATACTTAGTTCATCTCGCTCCGCCAACATAAGTCCGAGGGGTATAATCTCTCTTTATTTATCGATTTTTAATTATTTATTCATCGTTGTAAGGTTTTTATGTCTAAAACATCTAATTAAACCGATTTCTAAAACCGCCTTAAAAAACTCGCTTTTGGGGATTTCCGTGAGATGATTTGCCGAAAAGACGCAAGCAATCGCCGCGGGCCGAAGAGGCTAGCTCACGCGCTTCGTGAGGTCGGCAGCCTCCTCGCTTTTTCTTCTTCCTCCGTCCTCTGTGGATTCGTGGTCATTATTTGGTTTTGCTGTTTTGCTGGTTCTGCTTCGTATGATAGCATATAATTCATATGTATATTCATCATCATTAATTCACATGCTTTAATCATCATAAATCCGATCTAAACTCAAGTAATTCAATATTTGCTGCTTTTATTAATATTCAATCCGGTTTTGTGAGATTCAATTCATTCATATTGAGTTTCGAATTCATTGTTGATATATTTGCATCCATATTCATTATTGTTAATTCATTGTATATATTATGTTTAGTTTAGCCTAATTAATTGATTTTAACAGATTAACTCATTCATTAACATCGCCCCTTCATGTAATTAATCCGCTGAAATTCCGCCTCATCCATGTTTTATTGCTTTGCGACCCATTCATATGTAAATAATCCATTAAATCACTTTCTTCCGAAAGTAATATCATCAATCGACCATTAAATTTATCAATTAACATTAACGATTTGCGCTCGCCATTACCGTATCCACTGAACAGACACAAACACCGCCGCGCTTTCAGAGGGCGTAGCCTCGCTATACCGTTTCCAGTTTCAGTTTCGTCAATCCTTTTCGCTGTGATCTAGTTTATTTAGCCACGACCACTAACTAATATCCGTATTATCACCTAAATTTCGTTCGTTTATTTATTTATTTATTCCTTTTATTCCTTTTTCAAATTATCCGTTTTGTTAAAGGTATTTTCATATAAATCGTTTTTCAACGTAATTAATGTAATTTTCTATTATTGTAAGTTTTACTACTGTAATCTTTATTTCTTTTTCACTGCTTGTATGCTTTCACACGTAATCAACATTAAATCCTCACTTACATTAACCGATGCCAACTAATTGTTCACCCGACTTAGTTAATTCGCGCCAGGATTAAACTGATGTTGCATTGCATGCATATAAACTCGACGATATATCGAGTACGAATAACTTCCCCTAATCATTAGCAGAGTCACATTTCGAGGCGGGTGGATTAGGTGTTCGATCGTAAAGAGCTTCCTAACACGTACCTCACCCCCTTACCGTGATTCTCCGTGAGAACCCGTGTTCATTGGCATCCACGAGTCATTCTGGCATAGAATGCTAAGGGGTAACGACAATAGTTGTTCATGTCACTACTTGTGTCTTGACATGACACGAGTGTATCCGGAATCCACCCATTTCCCATAAAAATTGGTGGCTAATTACAAAATGCAAACGCTGCCTTTCGCTTTCACCAGCGCTCTCGCATGCCTGGCTCCATAAATATGACTATCAGATATATACTTACGTTAGCTAGGTGAAATCAATGTTAGTGGAATAGTTTGTACAAGACAATTGCTTCGCTTTGCCATAACTCGGTCTTCCCAGATCATGACCTGCCTTCCTAGGCCCAACCCAACCCATTCGACCAATCGTCCCGCCTAAACGCCCTAATTTTTATTTGGGCTGCTGATGGATAGCGATTGACGCCATCCATACCATGATGCTTACTCTTGTCTCAGTATCAAGGGCATTCACTACTCGCTGAGAAATGGACTAGAATCCGCTTTACTTGTTTGGCACGAGCCTCTCCATGCACTTCGGTTTGATTTGGTTCGGATGGCAACCCACCTTTAAACCAAACCTTTTTAAATGCACTCAAAGATCTGCTATAATGCTTGTCAGATAAATATGTAAACCTTACGTGATCACCACTTCAAACAAAACCATGACTAATTTTTTCAAAATCAAAACTCATTTTCAAACAAGAATTCAAAAAAGTAGGCTTCAATTGGCCAGCGTAAACCCGGCCAAAACTCTGTCCATTGTCAAGTCAAAATTACAAGCCCATTTCAAAACTCACTTTAGGTCCACTCCAACTACACTACACCGATAGACACACATTTTCAAAGACCTTTGTCCTTCAAACTCACCAACACAGTGGCACACACTACTCCAAGTCAAACTTTTCTTCTTTTAGCAAGTGTGATAGAATGGTCGATCGTGTTTTGGATTCGTCGCAATCTCTTATCCAGCCCCAAGATGCCTCGGGCCGGTGGGATGAAACGAACTCAAAGAATTCAAGAAAGTAATGATCGAATCCTAGGCCGCGATAGCTCAAACAAATCACTCAAGAACAAACCCCACGACCGCCTCGAGCTTATCGAAGGTCAGATTCACATGTGCACGAGAGGAAGGTCTCTCCCCCTAAAGGTGGAGTACTACGCAATTCCGACAGACGAGCCAAAGATGAGAATCCCCGCCAGAACAACCGCACTGAGAAAAATAGCAAGATCCAATACCGTAGGAACAATTGATGTACCTAAAGGGGATGACATCGTATGTGGAGAACAATAATCGCAAGTATGAAGTCGTCAACCCAAATTGCCCACTAACTTTAGCATGACGGATATCCTAAGTTTAAAGGACATGAGAACCCTTTGAACCACATCCGCGCTTTCATGGATCATACGTTTATCAAAGGCATCAAACCGAGATGTTCTCAAGGACTCATCCCTTCATCTCTCGACACCATTCCGAAGCAATGGTTCTACACTTTGGATCACAAAAAGGTCGCGTACTGAAGACGTCGCAATCGACCCCGAAACAATACGCGGATAATGCCGAGATCCAAGCTTTCTACGTAATTTCCTAGAGGTTCTGGCTCAAAACGTGATGCAAGGATCACCGAGCTTCCTAAGTAGGTGGGAGGAAGACTAGTACCCAACCAGTTGAACGCTTCTGAGGCCACTTTGTGCAAATGTTCATGGGATAACCTGGCCCATATATGCCAACCATTTGAGATATCAAAACATCAAGACTTTCAAGGACTTAACCATACTAAAGACACGACCAAGAATGACATCCGCAGAGGCTCTTGTCAACGAGAAGAGTCGAGGGATATCGATGGGTCCACAAGTCGTTCCTACGGCTCTACTAGCAAGACCGACGAGAGTTAACCTTCGAGCCATCCAAGAAAACTAGTCCACCAAGGAAGTTCACAAACCCTTGGGATACATACCCAACGCCTCCAAAAAGGCTAATTTAAGCAAGGTAACTCCAACTCACTGGACCTACCTTAACCCAAAAGAAGTCCAAATTCAGATGAAAACTCCCACCGTGAATACCACAGGGGCAAAGGGCACGAAAGGCAAAATGCTACAAGTTAAAACATGCTTTTCAAAAGATATGATCAAGCATTTGTCGTACTTCCCCAATTCCACCACGTGAGGTAAGCTCAACAACACTCGGTATCCTCTGAGTTCTAGTGATTACAAGTGATTTAATTCATCTTAGATTTCACATCTCATTTCTCCTGTTCTAAAAATGAAGTTCATGCAATTGAGAAAGAAAGGTTTCACTTTCACTATCTCCCTACCATTTCCGACCTACTGTACATGGGCGAGGAGGCAGAGACATGCAAGAACCAGAAAACATGGTAACGATTTTACGCGATCCCAATGCAACACCTAAAGAACGTGTACCATTGATCTTCTCTCAAAATGCCACTATGTTGCTTAGCCGTGGTCGGCGGACTAGTCATCAAATCATACAACATAAAGTGATATCATGAGAATGAGAACTAATGCACACTAAAGCCGGGTCAGCTCAAGGAGAACAAGACGTATCATTACCTCATTGAAAACTCCTTAGTCAAGGAAATAGTCCAAAATGGCGAAGACCAAGATGTAGATCACCTAACTGCTCGGCCGCTCCATATCAAAGCACTACTCAAAACGGTCCAACCAACGTCATCACACCAAATGATAACGAAGACGCACCCCCGATCATTTGCTCAACAATTAAAAACTAAGGCCGATCTTTCATCATAACTATGGAAGTTTATTTTCATCGCCAAGTTTTTACCTACAAGCTTTGGGCCCAAATTAAATGTAGCACATAACTCTACTCCTCAAGATGAAATCAATCAGTTTCCAAGAACCACCGAGGCTAATAATCCACATTTTCTTTTATTAAGACTTGCCACCTTTGGCACTAGTCACAACCTTGCCCTATACATCACCGTCATCCTGCCTCAAAGAAGAACGTGCCAATGACTTTGTAGATGATGGCTCACAATAACGCCATACCCTCAAAACGCATACAAACCAGTATTTAAGGAGCCTGATTGGACTCACCAATCAAGGTGTACGTGCATATGATTGCACTACGACAAAAAGTGGTTGACTCGCTTAGCCTAACCATAGCTACGGACCAATCGAGCTAAAGGCTAATTTCCAAATAGACATCAAGCTTCATTCAACATACTTTTTGGAAGGCCTTGGATTCACGCTTCCAAAGCGGTAACATCCACCTCCATCAAAAGATCAAGATCCCACTAAATGGCAAAGTTGTGACGATCATCACACCCATCAAGGCGATAATTGAGAAGCAATCAAACAATCAAGTCCTCGCATCCCAGTATACGAACTTGGGGGCTTCCAAAGTGAAAGGCTATAGAAAGTGAGTTGGCACTTTATACTATAATCCCTTTACTCCAACTCGTGGTCAACCACATACTCAAGTCCTGTGATACCCGGAATACCTTGAACCCAATCCGGAAGAACACTCGCACTCATACAAGAAAGGCACTCGACAAGGATACCACTGGACTAGGATACAAACCCACACCGAAGTTCCCCAAATGCTCGCCCAAGTCCAAAATCTAAGCACGCGGGAGCCCAAATGAGACCATATCTCCCCACTCTAAATGGGTACTTCGCTCAAGAAGGAAGTCTTTAACTCTTCCATGGATTTCCGAACTCGCATTATCTTCGAGAGGAAGTTAGCTGAATCGAGATCTTTCACATTGCTACTTTATTCCTCCCCAAACGGTTTACCCTACAAACCCGCTAGCATTGCTTCGATTTAACAAGTCATACTCTTGTTTGGAGAGGACCATCTCATTAGGGCCGCGCGCAGACGAGATCATTACTACGAGTACTTCAAGACGATCGCTTCAACGCCACCGCATTAATCACGCGTAAACCGACACAGCACAGAAGGATGGAGAAAATCATCAAATGGACCAACAACCAGGAAGACTCTTCAAGCTTACCATCGGAGAAGGAGAGATGTTCAAAGGAGAACGCAAGACGACGAGTTCGAGCTCGAGCGAGGCCTGAGCCGAGTCGAGCCGAGTTCAGAAAAGTCCAGAGAGTCTACTCCCGTCATCCCCACTCCCCTGCTTCTCCTAGCTAGCCTCGAGTAGTCACGGTAGTCCTGGGAATGCCCCACCATCGCTTTCTCCTCGCCACCCGACCATGGACTCGGGCCGCTTGCTTCAACTTTACTCAAATCTTAATATGAATAAACCGTGTTCCGCTACCTCTGTGTTCTTCGAGTAATCTTATGATGATACTCCGAGGATGACCAAGACCCGCACTTGACCGAATAACTTTCTACGAGCCAAAGAAATATTACAGAAGGTGGGAAGGGGGACCAAGAATAGAGACACCAACCAATCAACGTAGAACCGAATTAGAACCCAAAGAACTTAGGATATGGACTACCTCGAGGTTCACCGAAAGTGGCCGATTTCATAGACTCCTAAATGAATTCAAAGACGTTCGCTGGTCCTACAAAGACATGCCAGGGATCGACAGGATATCGCCAACATAGGATTCCTATTAAACTGGCTTCAAACCCGGAAATGTAAGCTTGACTAATGAGGACAGAATGGGCTCTAAAGATTAAGGAAGAAGTTGATAAGCAATTCAAAGCCGAATTCATCAAAGTTTTAGTATTTGATCGGGAAGCCAACATAGTAATTGCATCAAAAAGGATGGGAGAATCCTGTTTCAGAGGTTTTCAGGACTTAAACAAAGCAAGTCCAAAAGATGACTTCCTCTACCTCACATCGACATATCGTGGACAATACCGTTGCATCACGCATTACTATCCTTCATGGATGGATACGCGGATATAACCAAATCAAGATGGCCATGGAAGATATGCACAAGACCGCTTTCGTCACCCAATGGGGAACATATTGCTATATAGTAATGCCATTCGGACGATCAACGCCGAGCTACATACCAACGCACCGCAACTACACTCCTACATGACATGATGCACAAAGAAGTTGAGGTATATGTAGATGACATGATCACAAACCAAGGAAAGAGAAGGACATATTGCAAACCTTCGCAAGTTCTTTTAAGGCTACGAAAGTACAAATGAGACTCAACTTAAAATGCACATTAAAAACATCCTAAAACTCCTGGATATGTCACCAACGCGGTATAGAAATAGATCCTCGAAAATCAAAGCTCATTGAAATGCCACAACCCCAAACAGAAAAGAAGTCGAGGATTCCCGGGAAAGGACAAATATAAGTCGATTCATATCGAAACTTACCATGATTTGCGAGCCTATCTTCAAGAAACTCAAGAAAATGTATCACACCATGGATGATGATTGTCAAAAGGCGTTGACCGAATCAAAGAAATATCACAAACCACCAGCTGCTCATGACCACAACGAGATCAACCTTGGTTTATATCTCACAAAAGAATCGAAATCATGGGTGCTATGTCTTGCTCAAATCAGAAGTGAAGAAAGAGCTATTTACTATCTAAGTAAGAAGTTCTTGAATATAAGAGCAAATACTCGCAACTCGAAAAGACATGCCTCGCTTTGTATGGGCAACGGGGAAGCTACGTCACTACATGCTTAGCTACTCCTGGCCAAGATATATTCCAAAATGATCCAACTAAATACCTTCTTCGGCAAAACCCGTCTCAACGGACGCTAGCAAGGTGGACTGGATGCTCTTTAATTGACCTCAAATATGTCCCATCAAGGTCATAAAGGTCGCGCTGTCGCCGACCTCTTCGCAGAATCCTATCAACGACACACAAACCATAGATACTTGGTCATTTCCTGACGAGGACATACTTCAAACGCACGTGGGAATTTTGATCTATACTTGATGGAGCATCAAATTTAAGAGGATTCAATAAGAGTGTTGCTCATTTCTCCCAAGGTGAGCATACATCGATTACCGTCAAACCCGACTTGAGGTGACAAATAACGCCGCAGAGTATGAAGCTTGTCCTTACCGGATTATGCTTGCAGTGAAGCTTAGGCATCAAAACCTCCGAGTACATGGGGATTCATCACCATCATCAATCAACACAGATCTTGAAAACCGGCGTTTAAAGCCCTCGACCTTATCGCCAGGGATAGACCAAGGCGTGGCTCAATTTTCGATCACGTAACCTACTTACACCGCCTTAGAGGAAAATCAATTTGCGACGCTTGCGAACTTGTATCTTTTGATAAATACCGATCACATGGTGGAAATGCTTCAGGCATCGAACGACGATCGAACCCGCTTTATGTCCATCAAATCACCGATGAAGAGGAAACGCGCAGAACCCTGGTTCCGAAGCGATCCTAAATTTCGGTTCAAATTGGCACCTATCCAGCTCCCGATATGGACAAAAGGGGAGAACGCTATAAGCCCAACTTTCCCAATACATCCTCACGCAATGAGAGTTATACAAAGAACACCTTAGGTCCTATGTCAGCTTTGATCATTACAGTACGAAAGGTGACGGAAGAAGTCCACTTGTTTCGAGAATGCGGTCCCACATGGAGTGGCCCATGATGGCAAAGAAAATCACACGCTCAGGTATTATCGACCACCATGAATCATCACATCAAATACGTGAGACATTGCCACAATCGTTAAATCTTCTGGGGAACGTACAACACGTCCCTCCTTCGTTGCTACACACGATGATATCTCCTCGCCATTTTCTTCCGCATGGGGAATTGACATAATCGGGAAGATAACTCAAATGAACAGTGAGGTCATTTCATTCTAAAGAGGCAATTGACTATTTCACCAAACGTGGGGTAGAAGTGCTTCATACATCGTTTTCTTAAGGGCTAAAATGGGCAAATTCACGAAATAACATCATTTGTTTGCATATGGTTGCCTGCCATGAGATATGATAACGGTCACACTTCCAAGCCGAAACCGAAAATTGCTAGCCAAATATAAGATTAACATCACCACTTCGCCAACAGACCATGTAGAATAACGGGGGCAGTGGAAGCAGAAACAAGAACGTTGTCACATTTCAAGAAAATGACCGACAACACATAGATTGCCAAGCAAGATACCCTTTTCCGGCGGGGGTATCAGACATCGCTAGGGACACCCACGGGGCTACTCCTTTATTTGACCTACGATGGAGGCCGAAGCAACCGGGCTGAGCTTAGAAATACCATCCTCGCGTATCTTACCAAGCCAAACTCGAAGCCGATCGAAGAGGGATAGATATGAAGAATCATCCTCCGGATGAACGTAGGCTACGCCGCTTTACATAAT
The DNA here is from genome assembly GCF_048544455.1 of Silene latifolia. NCBI lineage: Eukaryota > Viridiplantae > Streptophyta > Magnoliopsida > Caryophyllales > Caryophyllaceae > Silene > Silene latifolia. Next base: position 9,391 of record NW_027413334.1, read on the forward strand.
GTCCAAACATACCAAGCACGTATCAAACTAGTCAACAAAAAGAGTTAGGCCAAGAAACATCAAAGAAGGAGACTTAGTACTCAAATCGGTTAGAGCTCTTTTTCCTGTCGACCCAAGGGGAAAATTCAAACCTAATGGGCCGGACCATATCTAGTCAAATCCATACTCCAGGGTGGTTAGGATTACATGGAACCAGATGGGGAATGAGTTTCAAACCCCACAAACTCGACCAATCGAAACGATATTATGCCAGAATAGGACAAAAGCGCGCCGTAGCTGTGAACCCATGTGGTCGCTTCTTGTGGCACTAAATAAACGGCCCCCGGCCAAGCTTAAAATAAGCTAAGTGTCTATGTTTTGCGTTTTGACAAGATTGTCATCCCCATATCACAAATAAACTAAACTGTGACCTTCGAAAGAACAATAAAAAGCTCAGTGCTATTTTCTATGTTCATTACAAGCTCTTGCTTCAACAATTATTCTTTTACATTTCACTTAACTACGCGCAAGGGTTCGATTTCGCTTTTTTATGAATACGAGGCAATCCTTCACGGGATTCAACCCATTATACCTAAAATGTAAATAGAAGGACATTTCCATTGCATTTGAAATTCGACAAGAATAATAAAAGAAAATCACAACGGTTTCATAACCATTTAACCTTTTTATTCCATTCATTTTCTAATAATAATAATACGATACATAATAAGAATTGGCTAGGATTCTAAAAATCCTCCTTTTATCACAACAATAATAATAATACTCAATAATAAATAAAGACTAGGCTATTCTTCCATCTTCCCATCGCTTCGTCATTCTTGTCATACATCTTGTCACGACCCGGGGCCGGCGCTGCACCACTTCGCACCTAATCACCAACTGTCTTCCTTCCAGGCCCGACTCTTCCGCTTCCTTTTCGCCACCACCATTTCCGCAACAGGAGTAGTTTTGATTTCTTCAAGGATGAACGACCAAATCCAATTTCTTCTTTCCTTCGTTTCGATGCTCTCCTTCTCTTTTCTCGCGCACCTTGTAGTCACCGTGCTCTTTGCTTTCCCCTCGTTCTTCCAGTTGCACTTTCTCCACCTCAACAGGAATCACACCACAAAGCATCGGCTGAGAAGCTCAAGAACTACATGCCTTCCTCGGGGCCCATTTGATAGCCCATTCTCTTCGCTTCCTGGTGAGTGCCAAAGAACAGGGAATTCAGATCAAGCTCCGGATAGTCCTGTTTCAAACAACTTGCCTCATCAATCTTTCCTAAAGATGCATACCATGAACCCAATCCTGAACGCTTACTTTGATCTAGCCGGGATCCAAAGAAGACACTCCAAAGGATGCATTTGAGGTGCCACTACTGCATTTACCCACCTAATCAACTGCCATCATCATTCTTCACCTTTGTTCTTCCAATAGTCTGCACTTTGAGTGAAGTCCACCATGTATAACCGCGTCTCACGCAATCATACGGAGTGATAAGAGTGCATGAACCTGGGCCTGAGGCAACTGAGCTGCTCCATAAGCCAAACTCTACCAAAAGCAGTATTAGACACTCCGCAGAAAAAAAAAAAAAAAGAGGTCTTTGCCTCGTAGGATGACGTGGACTTTAAATGAAGTGCATCAGATTGCTACTGGATTTCCTATTATCCAAACCAAGATGATCTCCCTAAGTTATCAGCAAGCTCGGCTTCATGGTACCCATTTGCTCTGAGAAGACCCAAAAGACGGGGATCACTCGCAAATCCTCATCAACGTGTCCATGAAAGACATACACATGCAAGAATGGGGCTAAAGGCTTTCCTCCCGGCACAAGAGATCGTGGGGCCGCCCATGATGAATCTGCCTACAAAGTCCAAGATTCTCACGCCGGTAACTAAGCGATCCACCCGTAGTCGAAATAATCCAAGCAAGTCTCTGAATTTGCTCTTATACCCTTCACAGGAAGGAAGGAAGGGCAGGTGCTCGGATCCCACCCACCAATAGCGCAGAATCTTCCTCCTGAAAGGACAAATATCACCACCTGGGAACGCTAACACATGATATTTGGGTCCCAGAGTCAAGACAAGCATCCAAGAACGGTTTTACAACCTTAATGAGTTTCAAACCTAAGAGACCCAAGGTTGCTGAGCACCCATGTCGGCTTTCCAACATTAAAATTCATTAGTCCATTCCTTCCGGCTTGATCTCCAAAGTGTTCATAATGACAAAATTTCTCTTGAAAATTTATTTCGGGAGTTTTTTCATGGATTAACGGAGAAGAGATTAAGAATTATGCGATTTAAAGCTTCACGACGCTTCCTATTTACACTAATTATGCTTCCAAAATTCAGAGAGACAAGTTGGGAACAGCGCAGCCTCGTCGCGCTTATTCCAAGCGATTTACCTCATGTCATTTCCTGTGCTCACTCTGGATTTCCGTTTGATCTTTCCTAATTCTATAGCGAATAATTCTATTCCTACGGGATTTTATTTGGAAAATACGCAGCAGTTTAACATGTTTCAAACTGACTCAAGGGCACGCATTTTGAGGCTTATCACGACACGCTCGCCGCCATTTTCATCGCGCTTTAATTCTTTTTATGTTTTTAATTCATTCTAGGAAATAAAATTTCATTTTTAATTAAATTACAAAGTTTATTTCTAATTTCATTTTTTTTTTTTTTTAGGAAATAATTCTTTTATTTCAAGCTTCAATATTTTCTATTTTACACTTATAGATTTTCTTTTTTCTTTTTTGTGGGTAACCTCCCTATCGTCACATTATTTCACAAATATTTCCACAAAATTTCAAAAGAATTTTTGCATTTCGCATTTTTGTATCTTTTGAGTCTCTTTTGCGCTTTAAGACTTTACGTAGTATAAAATGTATGTTTTATGATTTTGGTGAATTTTTAAGAAAGATGATCGCTGGTGAATCATTGTCTACCAAAACTGTTTTAAGAGCTAACCCGCAGTACAAGTAACACAACCCAAGAGAAGCAAAGGCACTCGTGCCATCATATATAGCAACGAGCAGAACTGGGGCTTCAGCCCAAACCAAATCCAAAGTCCAACCGAGCATACGCCAAACAAGTCCAAAATGTTCAAAATCAAATGTACAAGCCCACAAAACTATACAAATCATGCACGCTCCAACTCAAGAACTCCCGCTTATAAGAGTGGAGAACTGCGTTCCGAACTCGAAGCCCTCGATAAGCGAGCTGTCTTCCTCTCGAGATCAATAACTTCCTTCAGCCATGCACACTTCAGAATAACAAATCGCTCCGCCAATCGATCAAACAAAACTCAAAATCAAAAATCAAAAGAAAAATCAACTGGTTCGCACTGACGACTCGACCACCGACGAGTGCCTCATGGCGAGGCTCGTAGGCCTAAGCACACCTCCGTAGTGCCATAAACCGAGATGGCGCGACCTGCATTTCAAAGAATTTCTCGTGAATCGAATAAATTCTAATCAAATGGTTCTTACACGAAGGCATAAGCCGTAGGCTCACCAATCAGATGCTGCCAACGCCCAGGCCGCATCCGCTGCGCCCACGCTAAAGTCACGCAACTCAGGCTCCTGCCGTCCCTCCTGGGGCCGCGGTTGTATCAAGAGTCTCAGGCACTGGGGCTCATGCCCGCCGACCTCCCGCAGCATAAATAGCTCATTAACTGATGATCTTTCATCGAATTTCAAATCAAACAAGAAAAGTAAAGGATATCACCACTATTGGGCCAAGACGCTAACCTCCCGTAGCGAACGGGCCGAGAATCCTCGCCAGCGTAATAGTTGTCGTCACCATCGGCACGCAAATGGTCCGCCTCTTCTCAAATTTCGCATTAGGCTCCCCTTAACATCATCCCTGAGGGGTCAATGGGAACCGCTAACGCTCCCCGAGAGCACCGGGACGAGCCAAACGCGCCGTATACCACATAGACCCATCGACGCCCACAACAAAGAACACTTGATCCTAGGTCAAGGACTCAAGAATAAAAGGAGGGCGCCCAACAGATTCCGCCAAGGTCTCGGGGCACCATCAAGGGGAGCAATATAAAGGTAAAGATTATTCCTATGGTCAAATGGAAAGTAAAGTATCAAAGATGTAAATACGAAAGTGGGATACTCACGCCACTCACCGAAGGGCGCTCACATCTCGGGCTTCAGATATTGTGAGAAGAGCGCTGCCTGTTTCGTCCCAAGACATCACCAATCCTCACCACGGGATAGCCTTCTCTGGGCTGCTCTCCTTCTTCAGACTCGAAGTAAGAGTACACCCATGCCTATAAAACAAATAATCAATGACGATCTTTCGATTCAACAAGAAAAGGAATTTGCTAAAGGAAGGTTCATACTTCCAACGCAGTCCAGTCCGACAACGCAGGAGAAGTCCTCCATCAACTCCACTAACCACACCTCATGAAGTGATGAACCGCAACTGTGCCAGCACCACCCCAACGCCCTAGGGAACTGTCGAAGAAAGGGAAGAAGATTCGCTGATAGTTTTTCGCCCGTCTCCGAGGTAAATCAAGACAAGAACCACCAAAGCCAAAGACGAGCCTCGTCACAGATATGAGGAGGAGCAGCCTCCTCCCATCGATCGGGTTACCAACTCCGGGTCTTCCCCGCAGCGAATTTCCTTGACGAGGTATCGGCTTCAAGTACTTAAGATCGCAACAGCCTTCGCGAGTAAGTTCCACTGATCACCCGCCGCCAATCCGCGCGGGGGCCTCCCCGGCCACACCATCTTTGGCCCCACACGGATACGTAAATCATGCTGCATCCTCCAGAGTGACTTCCCACCTCACCAAAAGTGTGAAACGTGGAAGTCGGGGATCTCAGACCGATCCAAGAAAGCACGGACTAAAGCCGTTGGCCCGCGAACTCCTCTTCACGATATCCCTCCGCATGAACCAGAGATCAAACGCCCACGCTCGATCATGCCCTCTTCTCCGCCGACAACCGCTGTAGTGCTCACGCTGCCGTGTAACCTGAGAACGACCGATGTTCCCGGGCCCCTATAATGACTGGAAACAAGGCTATCTTTAGTTTTCAATGAAAATTTGCAAGAAGTTTCGACAAAAAGAATGGTAAAGAGAATAGGTAATGAGTAAGAGAAATTTATTTACTATTTTCTTCACCGTCCCGTAGACAGGGACTGCACCACACAAGGTGCCTACTCTCCTGTGTCTCGCCCAGCCAGTGAGCTCCTCACCGGGACGACCTCCTCGCTCGACGTTGGGTCTGCCTCGAGCCTCCTCCTCCGCCTCCCTCGTGTGCCTCGCCTCAAAGGGCTATCACCGCGGCTGAAAGCCTCGCTTCTGAGCCTTCCCTTAATCGCATCAAGCCATTCCGGGAGTCCTTAAGTAGAAGCCCCATCACCCGCACGTTAAAGTAAAATTATACACACGACGACAAGCCTTTGTCAAGGAGTTTTGAGTTTCCAAAGCCCTCGAACGCTTCTTTCGTTATTTCGCCATATTCCCGCTGATCCAATCGCCATGTGATAAATTAATCAAAGTCAAGTCTAAGTCAGCTTAGTTCGGTTCGAGAAAATTCAAAAGATTTATAATTCGCGACATGCTCCTAAAAGGTGCTGAAAAAGTTGTCACAAACCAAAATTCCGAGGTGGCAGAAAGTTTACCCATCATCTAAGGATCCTAAATATCAAATTTCACCGCCAATGGGTAATCTTAAGGCATTTTTCACAATTTACGCTCACCAGAAATCATTCCCAAAATTCGCCATGGGCTCAAACCCAATGAAAAATTCAAAGCAAATACATGGTTATGTTCCTAACATTGCCATTATCCATTTCTAGCATCAATTTGCAAAACAAATCCATTTGGGGAAAAGCCCTAAATTTTTTATCATGGGTTAAAACCCTAGACTATACTAAAAATTCGACAAATACTTGATGATTAATGCAAGATTAAGACACATACCTCGATTAGTCATATTTCAAGCAAACTTTTGAATCCAACCTTGACGGAAATGGTGAAGATTTGAGAGAGAATTGAAAGAGATGTATTTCAAACAATGAAATACACCTTCCGATTTCGCTTTTTACGAGATTGCTAAATTGGGAAAAGACGCAGCAGGCCGCGCTTCTTCCAAGGACGCAATTTTCCTGCGCTTCTTCCTCACGTTTTCTCCATACGCATTTTCAAAATTCGCATGTGGGTTCGTTATTTGTGGGCCCATCTTTGGTGCGCCTCTTCTTCAATGATATAATATTCTTTTGGTCCGCTTCGATGGTTTTTGCTCCGTCCGCATTCTCACCCCGCCGCAGAATATTTTGCGTGATGTTTCAATTTATTTCATCCTAAAAGTAGTATTTGCATCAGCTTCACTCAAGTTTCTCCTACGACGGTCAAGGTGTTCTTGCAATACAGAGATATTCTCAAATGAGTTCATGATACCGATCGTGACTTCTCGAGAGACGAAGTTTGTTCGAGCGTATAACGAGCAAATTTTCCTTAAATGATCAACCAGACAGAGTCATTCCCCAACAAGAGTCCGCTTGAGACCGACGTAGCGTATTAAACTCAAGTTTTGTCGCAGTTCGCTTGAGACCAACGCAGCTTATTCCTGCCAGCTTTCTACCGACGTCCCGCCGTTTCACTATATTTTATGTTTCCCGCGGAGTTCGATGGTGTCGCTTCTCTGCAGGTTCCCACACCCAAACCTTAGTTACCTCTAGGTTGAACTTACTTTTGGCCTCCTTCCCGTCAATGCTTTCCTTTAGGGCCCCATACCCTAGCACAATCTTTATATATCTTTTAGGTCTTACCCTTAGCTCCTACGCTCAACCTTAGCTCCTATGCACCTCCGAAAGCATCTCGAGAAGAAGTCTCAGGTATGGTCTCTTCTTATGGCTGGCGAGCCTCCTTACGTAGTCTAATGGACTTTAAACGACCTCCCCGATAGTCGACAGATCTCCCAAAATGTTCCCGACGATAGTCCAGTCTCACTTTGAGCGCTCACGCCGCATAGTCACTGCCACTTTCGACACTGATGGTTATTTTGACTTTCGCCCTGGCTCCAAGCCTCACCAAAGTGGGGCTCAGAGACACCTCGCTTCTCTCGCACTCCCCGCAAAACCACCCTATGATGATCGGGGCCGCATGTTTGGTTCGCGAACGATTTGTGACAAGACAGAAGTTTATCGCTCGTTGTTTGCTCAAATATTAATGTCAACCTCTTTAGTTGTCATCTACGCCCCGGATACGGTCGTTTTGGCGTAATTAGAGTACATTCGAGTCCCATCAAAAACCGCTCCATTTTCTCGATAATTGTTAAATCCCGAATCGAATGTTCTGGAATGTCCTGATATTTCTATTCCATATTTCACAAATTTTATCTTTTCGCAAATAATATCCCGTAATATTCAAAAGATAACCGAATTATTTCCGTCCTACCATAACTCAAACGCGGAAATCTTTCTTCGCCAGAGGAAACCTCCTCGGGAATAGACGCAGCAGCCGCGCTTCTTCCAAGAGACGCAGCGGATCGCCGCGCTTCTTCCCGTGCCCTTTCGCATGATTTACGATCTTTTATATCTTTCCGAGATTCACTTCCAAAGAGTCTCCGAACCCTAATTCCTTCACGTGATTAGTATAAATAGGAGCCTTCGCTCTCATATTTCTCACGCGAGTGTCCGCCCTTCTCTTCTCCCTTTGCATTCTAGACTTCGTTTTACATTGGCGCCCACGTGCTTGACTTCCACCACGTAGTTCGGATCTTTCCGGTACAGCCTCTCCGTTGCATGACCGACCAATTTGACCAACTACACTAATCAATTAAATTAATCAATTTGTTTCAATCGCTTTTCTTACGAGGGCACTCTTTCATCAGATTCGCCGAGCATTCACTAATCGATATTTTATTTCATCTGCCCACAACATGTAAGTCCGAGGGGTATAATTCTTTCTTTATTTATTGTATTTTATTTATTCATCATATTGTAAGGTTTATGTCGAATACACCGTTAAAACCGATTTCTAAAACCGTCTTTAAAACCTGTTTGCTGATTTCCAAAGATGAATCGCCGAGAAAAGACGCAACAACCGGCGCGCAAGGAGCGCAGCTCGCCGCGCTTCTTCGTGAGGGGCCGCAGCTCCTCGCTCTTTTCTTTCTTCCTCCGCTTCCAGAATTCGTGTTTATTTGTTTGTTTCTTTCGCTTATTATTTCGATAATTCGCTGCATGATAGCATAATAATTCACATGTATTATATTCATCATCATTAATTCACATGTTTTAATTCATCATTGTTCCGACTTAAATCTCAAGTAATCAATATTTTGGGTTTTTGTCATTAATATTCAATCCAAGTTTTAGAGATTCGATTTCGCCATACAGTTTCTCGAATTTATCGTTGATATAATTTGCATCCATATTTATTGTTATTTCGTCATATTCATGTTTAGTCTAATCACTAATTAGTTTGTTTAGTTGTTTATTAATCATCCATTAACATCGTCCCTTCATGTAATTAATCCGCTTAATTTCCGCTTTATCCATGTTTTAATGCTTTTATGACCTTCATATGTGAATACATTAAATCACTTTCATCCGAGTAATATCATTAATCAATCCCAAATTAACAATTAACATTAACGATTTGCGCTTCAAGCACACCAGACCACTTGGACAAACTTGTTTCTCATTGAGTTTGGAGAAAAAAGAACATACTCATTTGAAGGAAATGTAGATCTTTATACATACAAACATACTCATATATGTCGAAATTAATTTGTCAAAAAATTAAATGCGGATTTTATGCATGCAAACAATGATAAAATAGAGGAGAAATCATGTCCTTACATTGGTGATTTCGGTTTAATGGGCACAAGAGAGATCACCTTTCTCTCTTGTTCTTGAGCTTTTCCTTATGGATGAACCAAGATCCAAGTGTAGGATCTCTCCCTAAGCTTTATACCCAAGACCTTCTCTTAATTTAATTAATATTACAAGAACTAGTATAATATTAATTAGGTAGAAAATTGAACCAAAATATTTATAAAACACTTGTATATTTCGGTTTTTGGGGAGGAAGAAGATGGGAGTTTTTATCTCTCTAAAACTCTTATTTTTAGATTGTGAAAAGAATGAATGATACACACATAACATTATAGTGTATTAGTAAAAATAAGAGGAAAAACCAAGTGGTTTTTCCTCTCTAAAAAACCGGCCAAGAGGAGGTGGAGGGGAGCCAATGCATGGACTCATTTGTCTTCACAATGCACCATAGGGTTGCATGGCTAGATTAATAGGTAATCATTGTGTTTACCATTAACTTAATAAAACACAATATTATCCTAATCCACCTCCTTATTTCGGCACAATGGGATAATATGGAATCCATATTATTTTTGTCAATTGTAAATATGTCACATGTCTTATGTCACATAAATTTGTTATGTAATTTTTAACATATTAAAAATCAACGTATTATCAAAAATACGTCACATACAAAAATCGACTTAGTAATATCATAATTACTTGTACCAAAATATTTTACCATTTATAAATTACAACCGATTGTATTTATAACAATTCATTCAAATTTAATTGTTACATTAAACAATTATTTCATCCGAGTAATGATACAATTCAATTTCTCAGACCGTATCTCATTTAATCACATTTCAATTTGATACGTAAATTTTACTTCCAAAATCGTCCGTCAATTTTCAAGTAATTTAATTAACTCGTAACATTATACGATTAATTAAATAATCAATTAAGAGTGTTGCCCTATAGGTATGACCTAGGGGGTCAACTGATCACCACCGTCGCACGACAGTAATGTCAAACTCTAGTCAGCCAATCATTACCGATATATGTTGACCAGTTGACAGTAACAATATTACTTCCAAATTGTATTCTATATAATGAGACTTAAACATGTGATCGTTATGATCAACAGTCGTGATCGCATTATTGTCGGAGGACACATATTCCAACAATCTCCCACTTGTCCTCGACAAGTGTGCGTCACCAATTCTCTTGTCCTATTACTATCTCCCACTCAATGCAAGGTGTCTTTCGGTCGTACTTGCAAGTGATCATATCGAGAGTGGTTTCCTCGATCCGGAGAATAAGCGATTGACCGGATTTATCCACTCGGATACCTTCCGAGCGTGGCCACGCATTTTCGATTCATTACTCCTCGAGTGGCCCCGAGATATTGTTATAACCCTGACTAGGGATGGACAATTCCTATCGCACTCATTCCTTCGACTAGCCACAGCATCATAACCCAAAATATGCCCATTTGACCCCATTTACGAAGGTCGTAGTAACACAAATCAAAGTTAATCGAAACTGTGCCATCTTAGGCAAATAGTCTTTAGTCAAAAGAATCGACTCATTTGAATACTATAGTAGCTCTCGCCACGACCAGGCTATATAAATTTGCCAGAACTCTATAAGCGGTCATTAGGCCCGACAAAATGTTCCTAACAGTCTGCCTATGTGATCGACTAGTCATCTCACATGACTTTATGGCACTTGAACTTGCCATCAATCGCATCACACTCTAGTCACTTCGAGACGTCACCTCATATAAGTAACTATGGGCAAAAACAATGTTAATCCATGTTCACTTTAACGGGGTTCAATTGTCTCTACAACCCGTTTGGATATAACAATGTACTAGGTGAGTTAATAATAACTCAAACGACAAATGTCGACATCACACTCGGGTAGTCAATATCATATTATAACCTTGTGATGTATATCGTCAGTGTAAACACTTATTGATTGCAATAGAAGTTTAACATCCCATGTGTCCATGTGTTCAAACTTCTTACACTTGCAATTTCCTTCACATTCATGTTCTCTCTCATAGCATGAATCTTACCAAGTACACATCAAGGTTCCCGACCTTGGTTTCGGTTCTTTAATCTTGAAAGAACTTTCTTATCGACTATCACATAGCGAACGAATTTGTGATGAATGATATAACTTGTACTGATCAAGTACTCCATCCACACACAATGCACTAGGTATATGTTTTGTAGAATCTTGTAACAATTGACAAGATTATTTAGCTTAGCACTTCTCACAAGTCCTAGCTTGACTAGGAAAGATTAATTTTTGAATAACCTCTTATTCAACCAAGCATCTTTCCAAAACTTCTCATTTCTCTTTCTAAGCTTGAAAGAATTGGGATTCTCATAAATCCTCATATGTGCTCGGATTTTCTATAATATGTGCAACCTCTTGACACATAATAGAGCATTCCGTCAAACACTGAAATCGCTCATCGGATTCTACTTGAGAATTCATGACGTTTCTATTATGGCTCACAAATCAATCATCATGCTCTTATGCATATGATTCATAATTGGACATGTACATGATTATTCTAATGGCGGAAACATTAGTTACAAATAATCATGAGATCAACCATTCATAGATTCAATGAACGACCATGACTGCTAATGGTAATTCCATTTTCATTTACATGAATAACCTATGTTAATGTTGACACGATGTGCATCTCTTAATACTAACCCAATATCCCTTGATGTAATTGGATTCATCATAGTCCATTTTCATCCAGAATTGAAAACTCAAAAGCTTCTTTATGAAAGAAGGTATTAGCTCGTCATTCTTTAATGAGTAATGAGTTTTATACATTCAAGGATGATAGCTCCCACTAAATTCCATGTCTTCACATGAGAATTTCCTAACTCCCACTCAATTCTACATATTTCGAAATTGACTTCTCAATCGAAACTCTTATTAAGAATTGAAATATAAATTGCATTGCCAAGTTATTAGGATAAAACCATATATGTTCCCATCATATCCTTTCAAAATACCTATTTTGAAGAGGTCTCATCTTAACCTTACGGAAAGAGATTTTAAATCTCCAACACACTCATGTCATAATGATGTGTAGTAATGTCATTATTCAAATATAAACAATATCTAGAATACGTCCTTCACAATTACCCTTTTGGAAGGAGGTTTAACCATTTCATAGGGAGGTTAAGCAATGACATTTGCGTGGTTAAAACTTTGGCCATTGAAGATATCGGTATATCAATCTTTGCAACTCGATCATAACTAGTATGTTACTTTGATTCATTTAGGCTCTTAAGTAAATCTCAAGGTTGAAACTATTGGTCAAATATTTCATAAACTAAGTCAAAAACTTGTTAAGACTTTACATTAGTCATTTTTCTTCCAAAACTTTCTTTTGGTCTCCTCGTGTAGTTATCTTGAGAATAATCTCTTATGATTACTACACTTGGTCTCTTTAGTCATATAGAACTAACTTGAGACCATAGATCTCATCTATTCGGCATACTATGTAAATAGATATACCTTCATTCAAATCATTTTCTCTTGCGTAGATCTTCATTTACACAAGTACACAATCTTGCCTTGCGTGTTGTGTCCTCATTTTTCTCCCACTCTATCTTTAGAATAAATACACTAAACATTCAAAGATAGCATATGAGACACAAATTAATGATGTTGAAGTATAAGGAGAACGACCTCATAGGTTGACTAATTGTTATTGATTTCATATGTGTACTTGGTGATTGACATACCTTTAAGAGAGTTCATAGACTCAAAATCTCTTTATAAATGATCATACACACGCCTTAAGCATGTGGACATATAATGAAACCCGTCATTATAATTGTCTATTAGATCATCTTAAGTGAATAATCTTATGTTTCAAAACGCAAGCATTTTAAAGATGAAATTTTAGAACATTAAAAGGATAAATGATAAAACGGGTGACTTGGGTTGCAAACCAAGTCACCATCATCCAAAATACAACTCATTATCCAAAATACTTTTCCATGTCGAACACGGAAACTTAAAGTTCTAAAATCCAAAACACAACTTAAATTAAGACAATGGAAAAACAAAGCTCCATAAAAGCTATCCTTAGCTTCTTCATGGTTTCTCATGCTTGCTTTTCCTTTCCCTTGTCTTTGCTTGGTGGAGGCCCTATTTACAATAAAAAGGGAGATACATTATCACAACTTTGCATCATAATACCATAGTTGAATTAGAAACATAAAAGAAGGATAGTCATTTACCTACTGGAGTGATCTTTCCAGCTTTGATATCACCAAGGTATTTGGAACAATTTCTTTTCCAATGTCCCATGCCATTACAATAATGGCACTTATCAAGAGGACCCTTCTTGACTTTGGAGGTGCTAGCTTCACAAGACTTAGCTTTGGTGAATGTGGGAGCTTGCTTCTTGCCCTTTCTCCCATTCTTCTTGAACTTCCCCTTACTCTTAGTGCTTATGTTAAGCACATCCTTGGGAGGGTTCACATTTAACCCCATGTCCCTCTCGGCTTGCACAAGTAACTTGTGCAACTCCTCAAGAGACACGTCCTTGTCTTGCATGTTAAAATTCACCCGGAATTGCACATATGCCTTGACTTTGGACAAGGAGTGTAGAATCCTATCTACGATGAGTTCTTTGGGGATTTCAACCTTTTGAATTTTCAAGGTCTCGACAAGCTCCATGAGTTTGAGCACATGAGGGCTAACCTTTTGGCCCTCTTTGAAGTCGAGATCAAAGAATGCCGCGCCGCCTCATATTGGACGATCCGCGGAGTTTGTGAAAACATGGTCACAAGTTTGGAGTAAATCTCATTAGCATTGCCCATTTTAAAGGCTCTCCTTTGGAGGTCCGCCTCCATCGCAAATATTAAGACATTTTTCATTGCGGCGGACTCCTTTTGGTAAGCCTCATATGCTTCCCTAGTGGCCGCGGTGGACCTAGTGGAGGGTTCGGGTGGAGAGGCCTCGGTAAGGTAACGAAGCTTGTCGTCACCTTCGGCGGCTAATTTGAGTTGGGCATCCCATTCGGAGAAATTTGACCCATTCTTTTCAAGTTTACATCGATCCATAAAGGATCGGAGCCAAGATGAACTAGCGAGTGGTGTAGCATTAGGAGTTGGTGTTGATGTTGCCATTTGTTATGAAAAAGAAGTGGTCTACAAAACAAAAATATATAAGGAATAAAACAAATGTCGTTTTAATAATACTTGTAAAATGTATGATTTAAACAAGTTTTATGCATTTTTCTAGTGACCTCTACCCAACTAGATAAATGATTCCAAGACCCAAATTCATATCGACTTAGGCACGGTATGGCCGATGAAACCTTTATCAATATAACTCGGTGGATTAACGTTTTAATCGATTCTACTTCTAGAACTCTTGGTTGATAAAATTACTCTAATAATTATCTATAGCCCGGAACACATGCAACTACGGTCGCGAATACTTCCGTTGAGCTCAATCCAAATTTCGAATAAATGTGTCCATTATCCAAATCCACATCAACTTGGGCACGGTATGGCCGATGAAACCCTCATTAACATGAACTCGGTGGATTAACACTCATCACCCACTTCCCCTACGTAACAAGGTTTGTACCCCGGTAGGGCCGAGTGCACTCCCTCGCGAAATAGGTTTTCATGGTTTCTACTATTTGGTAAGGCTATGTCTCAATTGTTTGTTTTAGCGAGAGGTCATGTCAATTTATTATCTATCACGTTTTAAGTGAACTAAAGCGGTGAACTACGATAATTCTAATTGACACGGTCGATAAACTCGATAAAATAAAGATGCATGTTTTAGTTATGGCGATTTAGCGATGCATGTGACATAAAATAAAATGCAAGCATAAAGATAAATAAATCCTAGTATGGCCTTTCCTAAAAAAAGAAAAACTATTTAACTATTATATTTTCGGAAACCAACTCCATTGGTCCCTTGAACTTCGGTTGTGGCACGCATCTCGAGGTAACACCGTCTTTATGTATCGCCATCTTGAAGAAATCCGTCTTTGGGAACTCCGAGATAAATAAAATTACATAATAAATTACATAATTTCCTATTATACATTTGTAACTAAAATAAAATAAATCTATTAAATTACAAAACGGTGATACGAGATCACAATAAAAATTACAACCGAATCGGTATTCCCATACATTTCGGGAAATACCAATTAAAATCTAAGGCCATACTAAGTAAAATTACATAATTCAAAATTACATAAATTAAAATTATGACAATCATAAAGAAAATGCAGCATTATAATATGTATGAACATGCTCAATTTTAATGCTAAATCGCCTTTAAATAGCCAATATCGTATATTACTCGGTTTTTACGGATTTGCGTGATTTCAACATTTTATAATCACAAAAATACATAAACTCATATTTATGCATAAGTTAATTACCCTAACCTCTTAGGACTCAAAATTTAGTCTTCACTAATAATTTGACCATAATTAACCCATATTTACAAAATTTGTTCATAAATGGACCAAAAATTACAAAAATAAGCTATTAAACTTCAAATAAATCACAAAATTTTAAATAAATTTGAAATTTGAAATTTAAACTCATGAACATTCTGGAAAAATTCCATGACACTCATAATGTTCAAAATCTTAGGTTTAAAAAAAATTTCGAAAATTTACCAGAAAAACAATGTTGCGGTTTATCGATTTTTTAATAAAATAATCATAAAAACATGGAAAAATTATTTTCATTAACTTTTCAATTTTAGATCTGAAAAATATAATAAAATGCAACATTAGACGTTTTTCCTAAGTCATAGATTATGTTTTATTAATTTTTTCACTAATAATGTCACTATTTATGCTATTTTTCTTCAAAAATCCATAAATCATGCAAAAAGACTTCTTTATAGCCAATAATTTTACACACATCTTGTAAAATTGCATGTGACAACATATTAATTTTCTATGACCAGATTCGAAATTTAACTTATATTAACCTATTTTTTACTTAAATCCGAATTTAATAATGAGAAATTCATTTTTCGAGCATAACAAGTCCAAAAATTATGAAAATTTACAGGTTATCTCAAAAAAATATATGTGACAACATATCCAAAAACCAAGTGAAAATTCGAAGTATAGCTAATTTTAGACCAAAAATGACATTTTTACTCATAAAATCACATTTAAATGCCATTATTGTAAATTATGAACAATAAAAATCCGAAAAATTAACCAAAATATCCTAAAACATTTTAGGACCAGAAATATTAACATGCATGGATTAATTTCGTGATATCTCATAATAACACAAATTTTACAAGTTTTGTTTGTTATTCTTATAACTCGGAAAAACTTTTAACCGATTTGCATGCAAACAACCGTGGCTCTTGATACCGATTGAAGGAAATGTAGATCTTTATACATACAAACATACTCATATATGTCGAAATTAATTTGTCATAAAATTAAATGCGGATTTTATGCATGCAAACAAGATAAAATAGAGGAGAAATCATGTCCTTACATTGGTGATTTCGGTTTAATGGGCACAAGAGAGATCACCTTTCTCTCTTGTTCTTGAGCTTTTCCTTATGGATGAACCAAGATCCAAGTGTAGGATCTCTCCCTAAGCTTTATACCCAAGGCCTTCTCTTAATTTAATTAATATTACAAGAACTAGTATAATATTAATTAGGTAGAAAATTGAACCAAAATATTTATAAAACACTTGTATATTTCGGTTTTTGGGGAGGAAGAAGATGGGAGTTTTTATCTCTCTAAAACTCTTATTTTTAGATTGTGAAAAGAATGAATGATACACACATAACATTATAGTGTATTAGTAAAAATAAGAGGAAAAACCAAGTGGTTTTTCCTCTCTAAAAAACCGGCCAAGAGGAGGTGGAGAGGAGCCAATGCATGGACTCATTTGTCTTCACAATGCACCATAGGGTTGCATGGCTAGATTAATAGGTAATCATTGTGTTTACCATTAACTTAATAAAACACAATATTATCCTAATCCACCTCCTTATTTAAGACAATGGGATAATATGGAATCCATATTATTTTTGTCAATTGTCAATATGTCACATGTCTTATGTCACATAAATTTGTTATGTAATTTTTAACATATTAAAAATCAACGTATTATCAAAAATACGTCACATACAAAAATCGACTTAGTAATATCATAATTACTTGTACCAAAATATTTTACCATTTATAAATTACAACCGATTGTATTTATAACAATTCATTCAAATTTAATTGTTACATTAAACAATTATTTCATCCGAGTAATGATACAATTCAATTTCTCAGACCGTATCTCATTTAATCACATTTCAATTTGATACGTAAATTTTACTTCCAAAATCGTCCGTCAATTTTCAAGTAATTTAATTAACTCGTAACATTATACGATTAATTAAATAATCAATTAAGAGTGTTGCCCTATAGGTATGACCTAGGGGTCAATCGATCACCACCGTCGCACGACGATAATGTCAAACTCTAGTCAGCCAATCATTACCGATATATGTTGACCAGTTGACAGTAACAATATTACTTCCCAATTGTATTCTATATAATGAGACTTAAACATGTGATCATTATGATCAACAGTCGTGATCGCATTATTGTCGGAGGACACATATTCCAACATCATTTGCAAGATTGTAATCATCCAAGAAACAATAATCAACAACTTGTTTCTTCTTGCTTGGCATAGCACGTGTATATCTGCTGTTAGCCCTCATAACTTTTGAAACAACAACAAGATTTGTATCCGCTTGCCACGATTTATTGAGACCAAGACCATCAGAGTTCGGTCTACTACCTCGTCCTGATCTAATCATCCCAGCGCTCATAGGTGTATCAGGCATACTCTTTTTCCCAGGCCCCGAAGTACTTACACCATCATCCGGTTCCTCTGCCATAACCCTAGCAGCTTCCAAAGCATCTGCTTCAGCCCTCGCCGCTTCCAACTCAGCTAGCTTACGCTTCTCAAGCAAAATAGGCAGCAAAGGTGCCTTTGCCTTTGTAAAATCATCAACCAAATCCAACAACGGTTTCCTCATTTTGTTGATATCGGCCAAAAAAAACCAAGATGGCAGCTATCTCAGCTCTATATATGATCCTTTTCAATGGGTCATGCAACTCTGATTTGAACAACTTCCCAACATAAAACATCATATGAATCATGACAAAAACACCACAATCCAAATTCTAGGACCCTTCCGATTTCCACTCAAAAGCCACATTTACAAAATTGAAATTGCAGACCTCACTACCTCTTTCAAAACCTTTCTCGACAAGAAAACTACCAAATATTTCAACCTGGTTACATTTTTAAATCAAAATTCATCACTCAAGAACAAAAAACATAACTAAAAGAAGTAGATGAAAACAAAAACTTATAATAAGGTACATACAATAGAGTTGGTAGCCAACACCCAGATACTATCTTCAAAATCATCATATACACGATTGTCAAGATAGTCCACAGTCTTCCCCACAAAATTAACAACAACACATAAAAAATGATCTCCAAAATGAACAGGGATAAAAACCTGGCATGATAAAACAGGCGTACATAAACCTTTGTTGTTCTCAACGATAAATAATCAACAGAAGAAATAAAGAAGAGAAAGGATTGGAAAAATTACCAAATCGGCACCAATGTCAAGAGAACCTTGGTTGTTCTCAATGACAGTGTCCCAAGCATTACAAATTTCCTTTCTGTATAAATCTTTCTCATCATCAGCAGCTTTGATAAGGTTAAACAAAGAAGCCTATGAAAAATATTACCACACTATAAGAGAAAATGAAGTATCACAATTGAAAAAACTTGGTTAACTGAATACAATAACAACTATTCTGCGTTACAATAACTATCATTATACAATACAATAACCTCTATAAAATTTAAAATAATAAATCACAAAAATAAAAACACAATAACAGCTTCATTATAATACAATAACCACACTAATATATTGAAATAATAAAAATAAAATAATAAAATTTGAAGAATAGGAAAACTTGTTTAGCTGAATAAAATAACAGCTAAAATGCTTTACAATAATCAAGAAACTACAATAGAATAACTGTCATAACCATTGTAAATTTACTGATACAGAAATATATAACAAATTGCACATACCGAATGACTTGTACAAAAAAAACTTCTTGTTGGGGATAACCCTTTCCCAGCCTTGACCAGCATGTCATTAAGTAAAAATGACCAGCAGTCAATCACGTTCGATGTGATCATAGTCTTAGCAGACAATGAAATAATGTCATCTCGAGTTAACATAATGTGAAATGAAAACACAACCAAATCCTCCCTGCCACATTGAAACAAATTATATAGTAAAAACAAAAACACAAACAACAATAAAGCTTTTAAAAAATGGATATAATAGCAAAAAAAAAAAAAAGAGAGAGAGGAAACGAAAAACATATAATGCTTACCCAATCCGTAGGTCATGATCGTGCAGAAAACAGTAATCAAGTACAGTCTTCCTCCGCATTAAAATAGGAGCAAAAAGCTCCTTGTACTCGCACAAAAAAGCAGACACTACAACTGCATCAGGATCGGGTGATTCACAATCTAAATCACACCATATACCACAATTCCCAAAAAACGTATGCTCAGGCATAACGTCTGAATGCAGCAGGTAAGTATTTATAACAAAACTATCTTGCATTCTAGCCCCAACAAAAGCCTCGTTGACAACTTTGTTAACAACGTCATCCACATTACTCAAGTGCACAACTTCATTCTCAACATCAATATTATCAATGTCGTCATTAGTTGGCACCTCCGCATTCGGTTTCTCAACCGCTACATCAGGGATCTTATTTTTACCTTTCTCCCGAGAATAAACCACCTTATATTTTTCTGGACAAACACTAAACCCCCATTCCTTTCATCTTTCCCCTTTTCATGCTCCTTGCAAAAACTTTCATACAACGGCAGTTTACTTCCCGCCTATTTCATTTCCTCAGCTTTTTCACAAATAAAATTGAAATATTTAGTGAACAAAGAATCATCGTCACTAATGAAAGCAGGAGTCAAAGAAACTAAAGTGGTTGTCGAACAATCTTCAACTGTTGAAGAACCGCACTCCTTTCCCATCGCTTCCTTCCGTTGCGTGTACAAATGGAGAAATATCTCAACATCCCTCTTCATCATCAAAAAATGTGCTTGGGAAACCTAAGAAAAACAAAAAGAATGAAAGAATAATTATACTAAGTCTTTACAATAATTATACTAAGTCTTTACAATAATTGAAAAAAATAACTGCTACAAAGCTTTAAAATAACTACACTACACCTTTACAATAACTACAAAAATGATGGGAAGAATGATTGGAACTTACATCAGCAGCCTTTGCTCGAATAACATCATCAGTATCAAAAAAGTCAGACAGTTCCAGATACTTTTTCCCAGGTTCAGGTTTAACAACAACGACTGCACATACCTCAGCAACTTTTTCTTCTCTTAAGCGTTTGCAAACAGGATAGACACCATTGATATATTCCCCATTCCCTAACGAACCAGAATTGAGCTCTAAAGTACCCCTACTAATAAAAGACTTCTCATCCCAGTGCTTGATAAGAGGAGTCTCAGAAGACATTGTATATTCCTTAAAACGCATACGATGGAAGTATGCCACCATAACAACAAGTATGCTACCACGCAAATTAGACGACCCAGTTCTACACCGCTCAACACCTTCGACTAATTTATCAAACACATACCCACACCAATCCAAATGGTGGATACGTGAAACATCTTGCACCGCTTTAAGAATTGAAAAGTCAATTCCATAATTTGAAGGGGGAGCAAGGACAATGGACATAGCATAAAGCACAAAAGCGACTTCCCAATTCATCTCCCCATCATCCCCCATAGCAAGAATGCATGCATTATAAACAGCAGGGATAGTAACATAATTTGTCCCTTCTACATTAAACTTCTTCCGGAACTCAGCTTTCAACGTTTCTTGTGAAGACAATAAACTATGTCCAGTGTAAACAACCTCAACCTTATCACCACCGTTTGGCAATCCAAAAACATCATACACATCATCTTTTGACAGAAAAAATTTGACATCTCTTGCTTGAAAAATATGAGCAGTTGCATTAAAGTGTTTTATAAACAATGGTATAACACCAATGGCAAACTGTTCACTTTAAAATCAAGTAAACCACCAAATCCGATCTCAATGACAGCCCTTCGCTGATTTGGACCAAGTTGTTTTACCAGATTAACCAAACCATTAGGACGACAACTCACTTTAATGTTTGCAGCACTGAAATGGAAAATCAAGCAAAATATAAAAAGAGTGACACATCAAAACAAAGGAGAAATAAACAAAAACTCATAACAGGGGGCAGGACACATATACTCACATGTTCAATCTTAGAGTTCCAGGAACCTTACTGAGCTTTTTTTTTGGAAAACTTACTTTTGAGCGTTTCAAATCAGCTTTATTACCATCTTCAGGCTCCCTATTACGTTTAGGACCCATTTGTTTTTATCACTGAGCAACAGAATACAAAATTATCAGAATAAACACAAAAAATATGACAACAACTAATACAATAACTGAGTTTTAATAATACAATAATCAGGATAAAGTAATACAATAACTGGACTTGACTAAAATGATAACTAAATAATACTACGTATAGAATAACTAAATTACAATAACTATCGCAATACATTACAATAATAAACATCACTATATTACAATAACAACATCAATATATTACAATAACAAACTTTTCATATTAAAATAACTGGACTTGACTAAAAGCTGATTTTAAAACACTAACCAAACATCAATAAACTAAAATAATACTCATTACAATAACTGATTTTCTAAATTACAATAACTACCACAAATACATTACAATAACAACATCAATATATTACAATAACTACCACAAATACATTACAATAACAACATCAATATATTACAATAACAAAAATAATTCCGAACACACACACATTATGTTCATTAGAATGTACAGGAATTCACGACAAAAAGAAAAACCTCAACAAAAGATACAAAAATGAAAAAATGAATTACGAAACCTTAAATTATGCGAAGACAATGAAAAAATTTAATTTAACAACAAAAACACAAACAAATTAAACTATATACTAAACAAAATGAAGAATAAACACAGAAAACACAAGAAAATCAAGTACAAAACAAGAAGAGGATAAATGCAAAATCAGCGGAAAAATTTAGTTCAGCTCATTGATTACCTGTTGAGAAGCACGAACGAATTGAGAACAACGATTTATGAGAGAAAACGACGATAATGAAGTAGAAGGACGAACAAATTGAGCACAATAACTGACGACAGCGAAGATAAAGAACAACGAACGAAAATGGAGAACGCAATGCAATTTTGAGAGGCAAAATATGAGAGAGAGAGAGAGAGAGAGAGAGAGAGAGAGAGTAGGAACTGACGAAAATGGGGAAAAAAAGAAGTTGAACTGTCAAAATTTGGTTTATATATGAGATGTAAAATTAAATCTCAGCCACATATCTTATGTTAGATGAATGGTCCAGATTCAGAAGGGTAACTCACCAAAAGTGACCTAACTCATTTGATCCTATATATATATATATATATATATATATATATATATATATATATATATATATATATATATATATAAGTACACATTTTATGATATTTTTACTTATATTTTAAAAGATATTGAAGAGAGAAGGGAGTATCTCGAAAAGTGATAAATGACATATATAAAAAAAATAGAGGAGTGTATATACACCTTAAAATAACGTTTACCATCAAATTATCAGCCGAATATTAAAATAATGAAGTAAAACTATAACTCGCATTAAACTGATCTTCTCGTGTCAATAGTCACACAATGGTTACTCAGCCCAACAATGTCCTAGCACAACTCCAAACTAAGTGCTCGTTTAGTTACCCTTCATAAAACATAAGAATTAGAAAATCCCATAATTTGCACACACAAACAAAAAAGTTCATATTGTTGCCACGTTTTTGACAAAATGTAGGATTTCAAAAATCCCATGATTTTCCAACTCTTCCATTACCTAGAGCCTCTAGGTAGTTCAAAACTTCTGGGTATTTCGATTCCTATGTAGGCAATCAAACGTCTTTACTAAATTCAAGTGGATTTTCATGAGGGAGTTTAATTCCCTTAAATCCGATATTCACATGAAGTTTAATTCCAGCGGTTAACCAAACGATACCTAACTCTAGCATAAGGATGGAAGTTGACACGCAGGCCATTGAGTTGGCACACCCCAGCATACCCATGGTCATGGCCCATTTTAGTATGACATGAAATTAGCACGACCCAGCACAATACGGCTTACCATGGGTCATGGACCATGTATGAGCCAAATATTGAGAAAGAAGATCGTACATAGCCCAGACACGACATGACCTACCAGGGAGGAATTGCTTGGGCAAGTTCGTGCCTAAACAACCTCATTTCACCGACACAACACAACACGACACAAAACCCACATTCCTTTGCCCGTACCATATCATTTTCTCCTTCAGAAACGATGGACCAACACGAAGCATAACCGACACAGTTCACTTCCGTCTCTACCCTAGCATATTTATCTGTATCACCAAAATTAACTCGAACTCAATATAACTCGAGCTATTTTTTGTTTTTTACCAAACCGAAATAACCCGATTGCCACCTCTTCCTCTAAAAATTGCACAAATACTATCCTGCAACCAGTTGTATACTAACATTGTACAACCGTCTCAAAGTTGTTGAGCTCTTACACAAAGCTGTTGAGTTCTTTTACAAGTTATTGAACTATTTTACGAAGTTATCGAGTTTAATAATTATTCTGTTAAATTCAATAACTTTGTACCATAACTCGATAATTTTGTTAATAAAGCTCGACAACTTTGTAATATAGCTCAACTACATTGAATAAGTTTTATATACAACCAGTTGTATAATAGAAGAAACTAGTTTTCTTGCCCGTGCGTTGCACGGATATTAAAATAATGTGTGGTAAATTTCACAATAAAATGGAATATAGACATATCGTACATCGTTCATGTCTAAGATTTTATGTATGCCGCATGACCAACAAATAATTCCCAAAAATAAAACAAATATGAAGTTTATATATATGATACCTGGACTGATATTTTTAGAATTTGTTCATTAATACCTGTTTGTTTTTTAACTGGTCAAGGAAAACAATAATATCTACTTTGCATAATCAACTCAATGATGCAACAAATCTCCTTCTTTAGAGTAACAACCATAATTTAATCATTGTTGGGTCAAATGGTAGTTACGTAAAAACATTTACGGGTAGTTAAATGTTATATCTCCCGGTCAAACTATAGACGTACCTTTGAATGTGAACCAAATTCCAACGCAATACTACATGGTTGGGGTTGCTTATGACACCCCCTATAACAATAGTCTTGCCCCATCTTCTCATTTGAAACAAAATCCTTCACGCAGACCCCTGTTTTTCTTCCCTATTCACACACATGATCTAAAACAGTCTCATCCCTTGAAAGATCGATCCTTATCTCCGAAACTTATCTTAAATTTATCCAACCAAGTGAAAAACTAAACCCCTACTTCTAGAAAAATCCGCCATCCAATGGAAACTAACCCTTGCTCTCGACAATGTTGTTTTTTTAAGAAAATAAAACCAATATGAAGTTTATATATATGATACTTGGGACTGAGAGTTTTTATATTTTGTTCATTAATACCTGTTTGTTTTTTAATTGGTCAAGGAAAACAATAATATCTACTTTGCATAATCAACTCAATGATGCAACAAATCTCCTTCTTTAGAATAACAACCATAATTTAATCATTGTTGGGTCAAATGGTAGTTACGTAAAAACATTTACAGGTAGTTAAATGTTATATCTCCCGGTCAAACTATAGACGTACCTTTGAATGTGAACCAAATTCCAACGCAATACTACATGGCTGAGGTTGCTTATGACACACCCCCAATTACAATAGTCTTGCCCCCCATCTTCTCATTTGAAACAAAATCCTTCACGCAGACCCCTATTTTTCTTCCTTATTCGCACACATGATCTAAAACAATCTCATCCCTTGAAAGATCGATCCTTGTCTTCGAAACTTCTCTCAAATTTATCCAACCAAGTGAAAAACTAAACCCCTAATTCTAGAAAAATCCACAATCCAATGGAAACTAACCCTTGCTCTCGACAATATTGTTAGAATTAAGATTTTACTTTAATTTCGATTGATGGGGGTCAAGATTAAGTTTATCAGTATGATCTTTTGAGGTTTCTTGTTATTATTCATGTTACCTATATGTTTTAATGCAAGCGATATTTTGATGATAAATAACCTTATTTATTATCACTATCCTCGTTAAATTCATCACCCTCCACAAATGCACCCTCCCTCAACCCCACTAATCTCCCCGCAAAAGAAAACATCAGCCACTGTGATTAGTTATTACTACCTGAAACAACCTCAAATCCACTACCACTATCACTACCTTTCTGCCACGTTTTACATCTAAGAAGTCATAAATCATATTCACCTCCATGAAACACCAATCTTTAATCTAGATGATATGGATCCTCGTCTCCCTTATCGAAGACAATTTATTTCTCCTTCAACAAAGAAAAGTTTAAGAAGCAATCCTCCCTCTTATCTCTCTCCCTTTCCCTTCCTAGTCTTTTTCTTATCCCCTCCCCTACCTCCATTCCAAATACTCAAACAAAGTGTTTGGGTAGTATGTTTGTAAACTGAATAAGTTTGAATATTATATATATATATATATACACGAACTTTGCTATTTATTTCATTTTGCATAAATAAATCTTACTATTTCCATCTCATTTTTATTGTCTTTTTTTCTTTAAATTTTATTATCTCATAATTATTATCCCCTTTCTAGATCTAGTAAGGAAAAACTTTAGTCAACCAACTCATCGCAATTAACCTCATTCCCACTCGAAACAACCTTTAGCCCACTGTTTAATCCCTTCGGTTCACACATAAAACGGTCTAAAATGTAAAGCTTTCATCTCTCTCTTGAAAAGTCTATCTAACTAACAGAAAACTAACCGCTACTTTTTAAACTTCATCATTTTTACATCTCGTAAAGATTAAGTTGAACATGACAAAAAAATGCAGAAACTTAGGTTTTGTTTGATAACGACTGATTGATCATTTTTTTAGCATTTTGAGAGTTTTTACACTATTTAAATAACAAATGTGTTATTTTGAGTGTTGATCATCGACATATTGAAATAGTAGATTGTGGTGTAATTTCCTGTTTTACATTATGACCTTTTTTTTGGTGTAAGGTAAGGTATATTGATCATCAAAAATTAAGTACACAGTGTCAAAAATGTTACAACCATAACTACAATCTATTGTAAAGCTGTATAAGAGACATCAATTAAATATCCAAATTCATCAACCATCGACAATCACTCGGCTTCATGGTGCTTGCATTCAGTCGCAGCAGTCTTGCTTTAATGTCCCTCCAAATCTGTGAGATAATAGTTTCAGGCCTGGGAACCACCTGATTCATCCGCGCTTCATTCCTGGCAATCCACATAGCATACATCAGTGCAACATGACAAGCTCTAGTATAATTCCTAACCAGCTTAGTTTTTCCTCTTCCATTTTTGTACCAAGCAACCAGGTCCTTTAAAGGGAACTGCACCCTGATTATATCCTGCAAAAGCTTCAGGCACTTCCTACTGAAGACACAGTCACTAAGCAAATGTTCATGAGATTCAGGTGCAGCCATACATAAGTTACATTGGCCATCAATCTGAAGCCCCATAGCAATCAATCTATCCTTTGTGAGAAGCCTGTGATGCATCTAAGCCCAAAAAATAAACGAATGCTTAGGAACATTAAGTCTATTCCAGCACACATACCTCCAAACTACTTTGGGAACAGTTTGTCTTAACCAATTATAACCAGCAGCAACAGTATAATTAGCATCATTATTCAACCATCTATTGTTAGTATAAGCTTGTTTGAAAGTAGAGAAAGTGTGACTAATTTTCCTCCATGACCAACTGCAGTCAGAGGGAGAAACATAATCAGTCCAATCCACCCCTTTCATATAAACGTGATTGATCCATCGAACCCATAGATGGTCATTTTTTGATGCCAACCACCACGCATACTTTCCCAATTGAGCCTTGTTCCAATTTTTTGCCTGTTTAATGCCCAATCCCCCTTCCTCTTTTGGTAGACAGCAGGTCCCCCAACTAACATTAGGAGCTTTTTTGTAATCCGCTGCTCCACCCCAAAGATAATTCCTACAATAAGCTTCAATCCTCCTCATGATGCCATTAGGAATGAGGAAAATAGAGGACCAGTAAGAGTGCATTGTAGACAGGACAGAATTCAACAAAACAAGTCTACCAGCATACGACAACTTCCTAGCCCCCAAACCTCTAATGCGAGCTATAATCTTGTCCACCAGCTTCAAGCCATCATTCTTAGTTAATTTCTTAGAGGAAATAGGAATCCCAAGATACTTAAAAGGCAAATTACCCTTTTTGAATCCTGAGACCTGAAGGATGTCAGTCACAATACTAACAGCCATTCCATTGAAATAGATATTAGTTTTCTCTTTGTTTAACTCCAAGCCAGAAGCAGCAGAAAAGGTAGCAAAGCCTCTCAACAGCCACATAATAGATGGTGCATCTCCTTTACAGAACATAAGCAGATCGTCAGCAAATAATAAATGATTCAGTTGTAAGGGCTTGCAAAGAGGGTGATACTTGAAAGAATCTTGATGAGCTATAGCAGCTAAAATCCTAGATAAATATTCCATGCACAATGTGAACAGAAGAGGAGATAGAGGGTCCCCTTGTCTTAGTCCACGCTTGCCCTGGAAAAAACCAAACGTACTTCCATTTGCATTGAGAGAAAAACTAGGAGTAGAAACACAAGTCATGATCAGATCAATAAACTTCAGAGGAAACTTCAAAGCAGTCAGCATTTGTCTTAAAAACACCCACTCCACTGTATCATAAGCTTTTCTCAAATCTATCTTAATCAAACATCTGGGTGAGGCAGCCTTCCTATTGTATAATCTCACTAAATCCTGGCAGATAAGAACATTCTCTACTATATGTCTCCCTTTCACAAACCCTCCTTGGTTACAACTCACAATGTCAGGAAGAATGACACCGAGTCTGTTACAAAGAACCTTGCTGATGCATTTATAAAGGGTATTACAACAGGCAATAGGACGGAATTCAAGAACACTCCCAGGGTTGGCACACTTAGGAATAAGGGTAAGCTTTGTAGTATTAACCTGTTTCAGCAATTTACCAGTTCTGAAAAAGTCTTGCACAGCCTTAACAATATCAGGACCAACGATGTCCCAAGAATCTTTATAAAATTGGCTAGAAAATCCATCTGGACCAGGTGATTTGTTAGCAGGAATAGAAAAAAGACAATCTTTGATTTCAGCAGGATTTACAGGAGCCAAAAGCCCCTGACTGTGACAAGCAGTTATCAGTTTACCAGCTCTGACAGTAGGGAGATGAACATTAGCAGTGATTTTACTCTCCCCAAGTAAGGACTTGTAATAATTTAGAAAAGCATCTTCAATCCCCTTAAACCCAGATTGCAGCACACCATTCATATCTTTAAGCTGAAGAACAGAATTCCTGAGTTGTTGAGCTCTAATCTGAGAATGAAAGAAATGAGTATTTCCATCCCCATCCTTAAGCCAATCAATCTTGGCTTTTTGGCTTAGGAAACTATGTTGAGCTTTAATCAATTCCCTAAGAGATTTAGCAGCTTCACTCTCAGCCTGAAGAATATCATGATCCCTAGGATTCAGTTGCATTTGAACCTGGAGATCATCCAAAAGAGCCCTAGCCATATGCACACTCTTCTCAATATCTGAAAACCTATGCCTGTTCAGCTCTCTCAAAGGTTTCTTAAGACTCTTGAGTTTACTAACAACCTGATACATAGGAGTTCCAATCACAGACTGCTGCCAACCAGATTGAACCGCCTCCTTAAAGAGGGGATCCAAACTCCACATATTAAAATACTTGAACTGAATTTTCCTTGCCCCCCTCAACACCCTTCTAGAGCAAACAATAGGATTGTGATCAAAGAGGCCCTCAGGTAAAAAGGAAGCATAAGCATCAGGATACATGTTCAACCAATCCTCATTAACCAAAAATCTATCAATTCTAGAAAAATGTCTCGAGGACGGGTCTTGTTTGTTATTCCATGTAAAGAAAGCACCTTGCCCTCTCAAGTCCACCAGATTACAAAAATCAACACAATCTCTGAAATCACTAATCTCATCCCAGGTCACATCTCTTCCAATCCTTTCATTAAAATTAAGTACACTATTAAAGTCCCCACACACAGCCCATGGCCCAGTATGAGCAATCTTAATATCTTTCAGTTGATCCCACAAAACCTTCCTATCCCCCTCATCATTAAAACCATAGACCACAGAGTAAATGAAACACTCCCCAGTAGCAATCTCAGTAACACGAACAGTAATAAGTTGAGCAGAACAAAACATTGTAGTAATCTGAAAATAATGAGGTAACCAAATAATCCAAACCCTACCACCATTATGATAATTATTATTATTGATGCCCTTCCATTGAGGTCCAATATTATTTAGAATACTATCAAAATCATGACTCTTGACTTTGGTTTCAACCAGGCCATAAAGACCAATTTTATTATGAAATAAAAAATTTTTGACATCCAACTGTTTATTGGCCCCATTTATTCCCCTAACGTTCCAAGACCCAATGCTATCCATTAATAATCTTGCCTGGAGAACCCTCATGACCCCCTACAGTAGCTTTAGTAGGAGATCCACTTCTGACTGTTTCAACAAAAGATCTACCCGGTGTTAATGAACTCTGACCCGTTTGTAATTCCTGCCTGGTTACAATCATAACAGAGTGAGGAACCATCCTGGGAGTCTGAGGAACAGACCCTCCAGGAAGGGTAGTTCTCACAGGAGACTTTGGAGAAGCAGTCCCCAATCCCCCTGGTTGAACCACTGAAGAAGGCTTGGGTCCAGGTACCTTTGTAACAGGCCTCCACACCCAAGTAGTAGCCTTATCTACAGGAACCTGAACACTTGCATGTTTCTTCCTACAAGCATCTGAACCATGACCAATCCCTTTGCAAGAAGAGAAAATGACCGGCTTCCATTCATATTCCACAAGAATACAATTTTCCACACCTTTTTCATCCTTGAAGTAAAGCTTATCTGGTAATACTTGCCCCACTTTCACCTCCAACATAACCCTGGCAAAACCCAGTCTGGTTTTCTCCTCAGTAGCACCATCGGCTTTCAGGAATTTGCCAACCAAACCAGCAATTTTTGACAGAGCCGACTTCCCCCAAAATTTAAGCCCCAAACCACAGAGTCTAACCCAGATAGGAACAAACTCCACTCTCTCTTTTGTAAGACTGCTCTCCTCTGTCCAAGGTTTAATTATGAGTGGTTTGTTCTCAAAAATAGGAAAACCCTGTTGTAGGACTAAATTTAAACATTCCATTGTTGGGAACCGCACTAGGAAGACGCCATTTGGTAAGAAAGCAATTTTCTCGTATTTATACTTACCCCACAATCCTTTAATAAACCCAGATAATCTATCAGCAGGAGGGTTCCCCCCTAACACATAACATATAGCAGCAGTTTCCCAATATTTGATTTCAGTACTAACATCCTCTAAAGTGAGTTGTAACATCTCTTTCGAAGCAGCAGGAGTAGATTTGGAAGAGCGACGCTTACCAGAAATAGTTGTCCATGTACCATCCTCCTCCTGTTCAGTAGTCTCCTGATCAGATTCATCACTAACAACAGTCTCCACAATCCCATCCAGATTCAAAACCGGAACCCCACTAGTTCATTAACATCTTTCGTATTTTTAGCATCCGCCGATTGTGGAATTCCAGTCTCTTTACCAGATGACGACATATCGAGATGTAAATTGCAGCAGTTATTGAAAGATAATCTTGTTCTTGCTCGAGATTTAAATTTTAATTTTTGTAAAGATTTCTTAAGAGATTTTTTTTGATACGGTTTTCCTTGCCATTATGCAACAAAAACCCTAAAAAGGTAGAGAGAAGGCAGAGCTTTCTCTCTCATCTCTTCTAGCATATTCATGATTTTTACATTATGACCTTTAATTAGTATATTATAAGAAAATAAAAATTGAGTTTTTTTTATCTCTGAGGAAATTAAAGATCAAACTTTATCTTTGTCATATTTATAATTAATATTATTCACTTAAAATATATAAATTTAAGCAAGTTCAAATAAGTTAGCTAAAAGTTATAAATCACAAATTGTACGAAGCAGTATAATCATTTTTTTTATTAATATGAAATAAATGTCATAAACTTCATAAGAATATTAATGCGGTAGAGAACTATAGAAGAGTTGGCAAGTACATGACCCCGTTTTAGGTTAGGTTTAAATATTTTCATTTATTTTTATATTTTTACCTAAAGGTGGTTAAAGCATCGTATTATGCATGTTGAATATGTCTCACCCTTCCCCAATTCGTATCTCTCCCTAAATTATAGTGATGATGTGCTCAATTTACAAAATATATATATATATATATATATATATATATATATATATAGATTGAGGATCCTATGAGAACTCCCTTCACATGAGAACCATGAGAACCTCAGGTTCAGAACCTTCGTATCAAAGGTTCAAAACTTTTATAACAAAGGTTCAAAATCTTTGTACCAAAGGTTCACAGGTACTGCAATACAAAGGTACAGAATAAGTTAAGCTGATCTCTATAATTCGTCAAGTATGAAGACATACCCGTATACATTATACATGAAAAGACATCAACATTAGTCGCACATATGAAAATAGTAGTCCGTAATACTAATCCGCGGCTACAAGTCTATCACCTACATTTTCGACATTCACCTGTCAAATGCATATACTCCAGTACACCACTATTGAAGTCTCGTATGATTTCAATTAAATATGGAGTTTACAGGTCATTTGATTTCGGTTGGTGGAAAGTGGAACATTTCAATGCTTTTGACATTGTTAGGGATGGTCTTCTTACTAAGCAAAATTCAATGGGTAAGTTTAGTCATTTACTCAATGTCTTTTAATTTATCATAAATTATTTTAATTTATCATAAATTATGAAATATGATGGTCTTAATTAGGACCGTGAGACGGTCCATTTTTATAAAAATATTATTCATTTATTACAAATAAATGATTATATTACAATACCGTCTTATAATATAAGACCGTCTCGCACAATAATAATTGTCATTTTTTTCATCATTTTCCATAATAGAATTTTTTTAATCTAATGGACCAACTCTTTTGATAGTTGTTTCCCCCTGTTGATGCAAACAACACGAAGGAGTTTTAGTGGCTTTGCAATGTAGGCGAAAGAGCTATGAACCTTTGCTATAAAGGTTTTGGACCTTTAGTAGAAAGGTTTTGAACCTTTGATACAAAGGTTCTGAACTTAAGGTTCTCACTGTTCTCATGGTAAGACGGTTCTCATAGGATCTCAACCCTATATATATATATATATATATATATATATATATATATATAGAGGAAGGATCAAGTGAGTCCACCTTAAGTCATTGAGTCCCTAAGTCCTCTTAGGGGCCATTGAATAGATAGGATGGAGGGTTGAGATTGAAGGGGAAAATTGAGGGATTAATGCTAAATGGAGAGGATTGAAGCTAATTAATCACTTTCCCTTACTACCTTCACTAATCAACCACTAATTTTACTATATAACATTTATTTTTCACTCACTTCTCTCTCATCTCACACAATTATCATTCCTCTCATCTCTCTAAAAATCAATAAAATTCAAAATCTCTCCAAAATCCAACAAAAATCAAAAACCAAATAATTCAAAAAAAAAATCAAAAAAAAATTCCCCTCATTCTCTCATATCCTCATCAGTCATCACCCACCACACACCCGCCACCACCACGACACACACACCCGCCACCATCCACCCACACACCCGCCCCCACCATTCCCCGCGACACCACAGTCCCGCCACACCACCCGCCAACCACAACCACTCCACATCCCCGCCACCACCATCATCCCCAACAAAAAAAACCCACACCAGTCGCATCGACCACCACCCGACTACCCTGCTCGCCTGCCACCACCTGACTACCCTTCTCACCACCACAAACCACCTTTTCTACCCTTCTCACCACCAGATCTGAGCCCCCTCACCCTCACCCTCTCCTCCTTCGGCCACCACAACACCAACCACGCCACCACGTCACCACATGCGACAACCATTGCCGCAGATCTGGGTAACAAACATCCCACATCCACAGCCACCAACCACCACGCACTCCCACATCCACAGCCACAGCCACCGCCAACAACCGCTTCCTCTTTTATCTCTTTCTCGTTTTCCTTTTGTTTTTCTGTTTTGTTGGTTCATCTTTTCTTTTTCTTCATCTTTTATTTTGTTTTCTTCATCCTCCATTTGTTTTTCTTATCTGTTTTGTTGGTTCTGACTTGTTTGTGTTTTTTGTTCTTTTTGTTTTTTGTTTTTTTGTTTTTCTTTTATATGTTTTTTGTTATTGTTTTTTAAATGTTTTTTGTTGGAAATACAAGAGTTGAGTAACCACCAGATCTGGTTCTACCTCAATCGTTCCTTTTTTTTTTTTTTTTTTTTATTATTATTATTATTATTAGTGCTATATTTTTGTAAGATATTTTTTTTTTCAATCTCTTTTTATTAGATCTATATTGTTGGTGGGTTATTATTGTTATTTCCTCACATTTACACTTACATTTTTATTTCCTCACATTTACACCCATGTTTCTTTAAATTTACACTTTTATTTCCTCACATTTAATATTAGATCTATATTGTTGGTGGGTTATTATTGTTATTTAGATTTTATTTTATATACTTTTTTTTTTTCAGATTTACACTTTTACTCTATTATTTTATTAGATTTACATTCATTTTTTAGATTTACACTTGTACTCTATTAAAATTACACTCATTTCTTCAAAATTCTTTACATTTACACTCGTAAATCATTACATTTACACTCGTATTTCCTCACATTTACACTCATATTTCTTTACATTTACACTCGTAAATCTTAACATTTACACTTGTATTTGTGTACATTTACACTCATATTTCTTAACATTTACACTCATATTTCTTTACATTTACACTCGTAAATCTTAACATTTACACTTGTATTTGTGTACATTTACACTCAATTTTCTTAACATTTACACTTATATTTCTTTACATTTACACTCCTATACCTGAACATTTACACTCGTTAAATTTATATATATTTGCACTCATATTTTCGTGGATATGAGTTGGTGGTGGAGGACGGCGTTGGTGGTGTTTGTTGGGAGCCGGACTAAAGTTTTAATCGTAAAAGGACCAAAGTTACACTTATAAAGGACCAAAGTCACACTCAAAGGACCAAATTTACACTCTTAAAATCAAATTTACACCCTTAAAATGTTACATTTACACTCGTAAAACATCACATTTACACTTGTAAAATGTTAAAATTATATAAATTCAAAATTTACGTCACAAAAAATCAAATTTATACCCTTAAAATGTTACATTTACACTCGTAAAACATCACATTTACACTTGTAAAATGTTAAAATTATATAAATTCAAAATTCCGTCACAAAAAATCAAATTTACACTCTTAAAATGTTACATTTACACTCGTAAAACTTCACATTTACACTTGTAAAATGTTAAAATTATATAAATTCTAAATTCCGTCACAAAAAATCAAATTTACACCCTTAAAATGTTACATTTACACTCGTAAAACATCACATTTACACTTGTAAAATGTTAAAATTATATAAATTCAAAATTCCGTCACAAAAAATCAAATTTACACTCTTAAAATGTTACATTTACACTCGTAAAACTTCACATTTACACTTGTAAAATGTTAAAATTATATAAATTCAAAATTTCCGTCACAAAAAAACAAATTTACACTTGTAAAATGTTACATTTACACTCGTAAAACTTCACATTTACACTTGTAAAATGTAAAAATTCTATAAATTCAAAATTTTCGTCACAAAAAATCAAATTTACACTCTAAAAATGTTACATTTACACTCGTAAAACTTCACATTTACACTTGTAAAATGTTAAAATTATATAAATTCAAAATTTCCGTCACAAAAAATAAAATTTACACTCTTAAAAATGTTACATTTACACTCGTAAAACATCACATTTACACTTGTAAAATGTTAAAATTATATAAATTCAAACTTTCCGTCACAAAAAATCAAATGTACACCCTTAAAGTGTTACATTTACACTCGTAAAACCTCACATTTACACTTGTAAAATGTTAAAATTATATAAATTCAAAATTTCCGTTACAAAAAAATAAATTTACACTCTTAAAATGTTACATTTACACTCGTAAAACCTCACATTTACACTTGTAAAATGTTAAAATTATATAAATTCAAAATTTCCGTCACAAAAAATCAAATTTACACTTTTAAAATGTTACATTTACACTCGTAAAACCTCACATTTACACTTGTAAAATGTTAAAATTATATTTCCGTCACATTTACACTTGTAAAACTCATACAACATTACATTTACACTTCTGAAATCTAAAACTCAAAACTGATTAATTAGGGGCTAGAGAGAGAAAGAAAAATTAATTAGTGGGTAGAAATTTGATTAGTGGTAATTTTTTTTGGTAATTTTCAATCTCAACCATCCATCTCAATCCAACCATCCACATTTTTTTCCTTTTCTTTTTAATGGCCTTTAATCAAATTCATCTCAACCTTCCATTTAGTCCATCCAATGGCCCTTAGAGGGACTTATGGACTCAATGGAAGTGGTGGACTCATTAGATCTTACCTCTCTCTCTCTCTCTCTCTATATATATATATATATATATATATATATATATATATATATATATATATATATATATATATATATATATATATATATATATATATATATAGCATCTACAATAATTAGTTTGCTCCATATAATTGGTATTTTACCGTTTTTTATGCATGTAAATTTGTCAGAAGAAAAGCTTGAGAGAGACGGTCTTCACTATGTTAGGGAAAGACTACTCTTACCCTTTTATGTGTTTTTCATGACTTTTTTTTAATGTTGATCGTTGCTTGAATTGAATCTCAACCTTATACATATTTCTATAATAAGTGTATCTAATTTACCTTCAAGCCTCATTCAAATCTATTTTATTTCTCGTGGTACCATTTTTACTTTAAATTGTAAAACAATCGCACAATAAAGTTTTTCAAAATATTTACCCATTTGTCATAATATGATATTTCGATTCGCAAATTAGAAGGAACTTTCTTTATATTTTAATACTCCTTGAAAAATAGATATCAAACTTTGTACTTATCAATAATTTGTGAATATCTTATTTAAATTTTGATTCATATATTTTTATATAATGACAAATGAATGTAAATAATATAATAATAAATTATCAATAGAAGTTAAAGTGTTTTGTGAGGGAAATAACTTTAAAATTAATAGGAGAAATACATATGACATTTGAAAAATAAACTTCGTATTATGTATAATTAAATATGACATTAGCAATAACAAAAGACGTAGGGGCATATTTCAGCGTTCATTTTGCTCTTTACATGAGTAAATTCCATGTAGTTACGTATTATGCATGCACATTTGTCACAACCCAGTTCGCCCGAGGGCCTTTTAGCCTCATAATACCTCATTTTTTTAATCAGAAGTTGTTATAAAATTGGATATTATAAATATATCAAAGGTTTTTTTCTTTCTAGTTTAATAAAAAGTGAACAAATACTAATGAATAATTTTTTAATATTAATAAATTGTAGATAATTAATTTATTTCCCGTTTCTAATAATAAAATTGTAAAATAATTAATTAATTATCATTTTTAATAGGAAAATTATATTCCTAATTATAATAGAATTTTTTAAAATAATTATTATCTCCTAATTCTAATAGTATAATTAGGGAAAAAAAAGCCTTAATAAATTGTTAATTTATTTTCTATTTCTAGTAGGATAATGGTAAAATAATTAATTAATTCTCATTTCTAATAGGAAAATTATATTCCTAATTATAATAGAAAAATTGTAAATAATTAATTAATTCTAATGCTAATAATATAATTAGAAAAAAAAAAAAAACCTCCTTTAGTTATATAATATGATTGATTGTCCTACTTTGTGTTCTTGCCTGCCAACTTTTACTGTTTCTGTATGATATTCTCTTTCTTAGGGTTCTGCTTTCCTTGGATTTCCCCAATTTTTAATCTAATTCAATCTTCTTCTACCATGGAAGATGTCGATTTGATCAATTGCGAAGAACAGCAGGATGAAGCTATCTCCAATTCCTTCATTTGCTGTGTCTGCTTGTATGATTTTTTAATTTTCGTCCCTCTTTCGATTCAATTATCATCCGTTAATTAATCGATGTCGTAATTGAAATTAATCGTTTTATTCTTCTTGTTGCAATTGCGGAATTCATTCATAGGATGAAATTAGAATGTACTGGTTGTTAATTTGATTTTCTGATATTGTATAGTGAGAAAATGTGCGGAGGAAAATGCAAGCTGAGAAATACGTGGGGTCAAAAATAATAGATTTGACCTTATTGTGAGACGGCCTGAAAATGAATGTATGAATCTTATTGTAAGACAGAGGTGGTGTTGAATTAACATCGATTCAAAAGGCCTGCCAAATTTGATGGATTTGGTGTTGTTTTGTCTTATGGTGATTGAATCTCACATGTGGTCCTGGTGAATGATGATAATTAATAGTAATACCGTTGATAGAAATGGGTACTCACCTTGTTGTTTAGGGGTTGTTATGTTGCCAAATAGCTTAGCCAGCTGAGGGTTGAGATGGATAAACTAAAGAGTCGTATAGGGGTCTTTATGTTGACTCTCAGGTTAGCCAGCTGATGATTGAGATTTGAGATTGTTAGAACTAAAGAGTGTGCTACTAACATGCACGCTAGTAGGTTTGTGATAGGGTTCCTGTTTGTTTCAAGATCGTGATATATGGTGTTTTGTTGGTTGAAATGAGGATGATGGATCTTCTAGCTTGCAGCGTGTTTACGTGTTTTCAGTGATGTAAGATGCATTGGTGCACTATTGTTTTAGTATATATATATATATATATAGAGGCAAGATCCGGTGAGTCCACCTATATATTTGAGTCCATGAGTCCATAAAACAATATCACGCACTACACAAAACAATATCACGAATTTTTTTTTCCAAATTTTTTTTCAAAAAATTTTTTTTTTCAAAATTTTTTTTTTTTTTTTTTTTTTTGGTGTAAGGTCTGTGATATTCTTTAAGTATAACGTGTGATATTGTATTACAAAACAATATCACGATTTTTTTTTCAAGAACTTTTTTTTTTCATTTGTGATATTGTTTAGTATAACGTGTGATACATTGTAAGTTTGTGATATTCACAGAAGATAACAAATTTTTTTTTGGAGTATAAGTGTGATATTTTTGAGTCCGTGAGTCCACTTATGTATCGCACGCTCTACACAAAAATATCACGATTTTTTTTATGAACCATTTTTTTTTTTTTTTTTTTTAAGTTTTTGTGATATTGTTTAGACAACCTTGTGATATTGTATCTGAGTTGTGAGTCCAGTAAAATAGTATCACAAGTTATACAAAACAATATCACACCTTATAATAAACAATACCACTTGTTGTACTAAACAATATCACGAGTTATACTATACAATATCACACCACTGTACCTAACTCCGCCTTTCACCATCTTCATTGTCTATTCTCTTTCCGGCTATCAGCCCAACCTAATCTCGATTATTGTCATATCCTGTCACAGTTAGATAGTTCTCTTTCACCCAAAACTAAAAGAGATTTTACATATAGCCACAAAACCACGGATCTTCTGTCCTGCACTCCTGGTTAATGGAGTTGCTAGTGTTTTTTTTTCCAAGTCCTAGTAAAGGGTGTAAACCCCGAAAACTGTTCGGAGAGATTCTACATAAAGCCACAAAAAGATTACAGAAACTTTCAATCACTAAAAAAAATTTGTGCATTAATCACTTGTCTAGGATAACTGTTCAGACGGACTAAGAAATGATATGAAAAGCTAAGTATGTAAAGCATTACCTTCGATTAGTAGTCTAACCGACAAATCTTAGGCCATAAGACCATTAATCAAATGATTAGTCGTGATGTTACTGATTCAAACTCCCTCTCAGTTCATCCTTTCTTTTCACTTCATTTTCGAGCTCAAAATCTTGACGTTTAATGTGTTGAATTGAAAGATCTAAAAAATTGAAGTACGATGCTAAGTGCTAACATATTTTCCATATTACGTTAGCTACCGGGATTTTTTAATTTTTTTTTTCCAAAATTATACTCGGGAAAAAAATGCAATATAGGAGACTGCGTGAAAGCTGGTGGATAAATTGAATTAGAAAATAGAGGGTGATGAAAAACAGGTAGTCGCAAATAAAGTAAACAAAACCTGATGACCCAATAAGAATCCCAGTAGCAAACCTCTTTTGATTGTTAAGTTTAGATATTATATTGTTATTCAATTCGTGATATTTTTGTGTACAACGTGTGATACATAAGTGGACTCATAGGACTCAAAAATATAGGTGTACTCACCGGATCTTGCCTCTCTCTCTCTCTCTCTCTATATATATATATATATATATATATATATATATATATATATATATATATTTGATGCCAGTACTCATGCTTGTTAATTCACCATGACCAAAGTCAGACAATGACCTGTTATTTTGTCATTCGGGGTAACTTCAGCTGTTGTTCATGTGGCTCGTAATGCTACCATATGACGTCTGTACGAATTTGATAATTGTACTTTAATGTCATTTGTTGATAACCTTACCGTTTCTATTGAAAAATGAAAAAAAATACTCCGTATATAGATTCTGCTTTTTTGTACTCTTGTTTGATGTGAAAGTTTCTGACACCCAGCTTTTCATTTTGTAGGGATCTCCTCTATAAACCCATTGTGTTAGGTACGTCATTTTGTAGTTTGGAAACTTTTTTCTTGAAAGTTGTAAAATTTCGCATTTTGAACTAATCTATCTTGTTTTGTTGGATAGAATGTGGTCACGTTTCGTGCTTTTGGTGTGTCCACATATCTATGGATCCAGGTCATACGTCTCATTGCCCAATTTGTAGGAATTCGTATCATTACTTTCCTACTATCTGTGAAGTGCTACATTTCTTACTTGTAAAGATGTATCCCATTGCTTATAGGAGAAGAGAAAAGCAGATGCTTGGTAAGCTTGCTTATCTGATTTTTATAAAATCTTAGTTTAAATACCTCGACTAACCTTTTCTAGTTGATGTTGCTTTAAACATACATTTGTAAGAATTACCATTATACCAAACTCGTGATGAATAATACTCCCTCCGTCCCGGTCATTTGTTGTCCTATTCCATTATGGGGTGTCTGAGTCAATTGTTGTCCTTTCTATTTTATGAATGCATTTAATGAGCAATTTGATCATTCACACTCAATTTGGTCCACTTGTTATTTAATAATTCGCCCCCTCCTCTTTCCTTGGTCTTTGTGCCAAAACCAAAGGACATTATATTCATTTACATTTCGTCCTTTCTATGAATGCTTGCTTACATCGATGCTGTTTAGTTGTCCTTATAATGTGCTACATGATGTATAGTTTACCCATCAATAACTGCATTAAGATGATTAAACTTGGTCGCTTTTTGGCATGATATTAAGGTGCGGCATCCGTGGCGAGTAACGAGAGTGTAACTATGATGCTGACAATGGAACGATTCACTGCAGCTTGTTTTTCTATCACTCATATCAGTTGTATGTTCTGGCATTGTAGTCTGGGTCGTTTTTTTGTCATCAGCCTTATCAGTCGTATAGCAACCAACACTATTGACAGTATCTGTCAGATGTCAGCCTTAACGGCCATATTATTCAGCTACTCTTGAGAGTTTTTGTACCTATTGGAATA
The DNA here is from genome assembly GCF_048544455.1 of Silene latifolia. NCBI lineage: Eukaryota > Viridiplantae > Streptophyta > Magnoliopsida > Caryophyllales > Caryophyllaceae > Silene > Silene latifolia. The sequence goes on from NW_027413334.1 coordinate 50,335, forward strand.
TAAGTATCCTTTATCGGTAGATATTTAATGGCATGATTTTGGGATAGGATTTATGATTATGAGTTATGACTTGTGGTCATGTGGAGACATAGGGAGAGTAGACTTGTGCTTATTGTGATACAGGTGCCTGCTTCTCTGTCTTTTGAAATAGTGTAGGTGCACAGGTGGCTTCCATTATGTTTCCAAGTTATGTGCTATCATTATGCGTTTTTTAACTCCTCGCAAGCGCAACGTGGTTGTTGCAGCTTGGATGGTCGAACGAAAAGGACTTCACGAAGAGTACCAATTTTTGTTTGCTTTTTATTCTAGTCGAAATGATTTTTGGTGTTTTGACAACAAATAAACAAACAAGCGTCTAATAAATGGCAAAAAAGAACATGTAACGGTAATAATTGGGAAGTAAACAACTAATTAGTTAAGGCTGTTAGATGTTTAGTGGGGGTTGATGTCATAAAGTTTGGAACTTTTTTTATGTCTGTACGGTAATTTAGCTATAATTAATCATGAATTTAAGTGAGAAAGAGGACAACAATATGACTAAATAAGAGCCATTTAAATGATTTAATTTACCATTTAGTTTGTAATGGGAGGTTATGGGAGATTATTTTTCCATTTAAATTATGAAATTGAACTAAATAAGAGCCAACTATGCTATTGTGTATTCTGTATAGAATTCATCTATTACCATGCTTGTTTTAATATATTTCTGATATCTTAAACGTTGCTTTTGCTCTGTACTTTAGTTATCTTGCATCCAGATTTATCTCATACACCATGTTTGAATTTAGTCTGAGGTACAGTTTTTTCATTTCACCTTGGATGGTTCATATAATATAGGATTCTTATTAACTTTTACAGAGGAGGAAAAGGCGAGGGGTTGTTTCTCACCGCAACTTCGGCGAGATGTCAACAGCATTGGTGGATCCAAATCTTGTCAAGGTGAAGGTCGTCTGTCCGTTATGCCTTCAGCCCCATGTATTATAAAAGAAGATCATTCGCAGCTTTGTATACCTACCCCAGCTGCTATTAAGGACTATAATCTGTCAGCTAACTTACCTAATAGCACTAGTGTTTCAAGTGCTGATTTGCTCTGTCCAGCCTGCAAGCGACTTCTTTTTCGCCCCGCCGTTCTAAATTGTGGACATGGTACCTAACTACCTTGTATTTTGTGCAAGTGCTATTCATTTGTTACCTTGTATTTTGTGCAAGTGCTATTCATTTGTGAGGATTATGTCTTCATGTTTCTGCCTTTCAAGTGATCAAATGGCGATGGTTTGTTTGATGCACATTCTTTTTATGCTTATGTGGCCAGTGTTGTGTAAGGGTTGCATTGTGGTTCCAGAAGACGGAATAATCATTTGTAGAGTTTGTGAAATCCCACATCCAACTGATTGCCCAAACATTTGCTTGGAGTTGAATAACTTTTTGGAGGAGCGATTCCCTGATGAGTATACAGAACGGAAAGGAAATGTTGAAGAAATGAAGTCGCCATTTCAGCATAATAATTCTTCTTTCTGTAAGTTTTGCTTCTTATTTTCTCACTTTTCTTTAAAACTTGATTATGCAATGATGGAGGTATTTATGATTTTGGGTTTTGTGGGTTATTTTCAGACTTTGCAAACCATTTCTCTGTAGTTTTCCTCAATATTTGATGTTTTTTTTTCTTTTAGTTTGATTATTACACTTTGAATTTTTTATAAATAATTTATCCTTAAACTTTAAAGTTCTTATTGTAGGATTTTCGTAGCTTTATTGTTTTATCTTTTTTTTTTTTTTTTAATCGTGTTTACCTCCCCCCCCCCCCCCCCCCCCCCTACTTTAGTTATTTAGTTTGTATTATTAATGCAACCATTCCGTAACGGTTTCAAACGATGATTCATGCTGGCTGAACCCATATCATTTTAGGGTCGAGGCACTAATGTTGTTGATGATGAGGATGATATATTTTTTGTTTGCTTATTTTACTTTATCCAAAGTAAACTATTAGAATTAAGAACAATTTTGGTAAGACGGTACTACATAAAACACCTTCAGTCGTCTAAATGATTGAATGGAGCATCTAAACTAGCGTATGGGTTCACCTTGGATGCCCATTGGCTACCTGAATGTATGTCACAGAACTTGCTAGCTTCAGACATCGAATTAGACATGACTTGCATAATTATATGAACAAAAAAACAGAGATTGTACTTCAAATCTTGAAGGCAATTGCCTTTTTAAAGGTAATGAAGCACATACATTTTACCTCTCCATCCCTAGCTTCTATCGTAGTTGGTGAAGTAGAATGGGAGAATAACTTTTGACCCCCTTGGGTGAGAACTTAACAATTGGTTCTCTTGGCATGGGTGATTTAAACTCTATTGCAAATATTTGAATTGGTGATGTCTCAGGATCTGTGGTTGCAATTCGGAAGGTTAGAACTCCACGTGGTTCTTTTGCAGCTCGTTAGTTTTTTTTTTTTGGAAGAAAAGAAGCTCTTAATCTTTGTGGGATGAAATGTTGAAATTACAAAGGTCTGTTCACGTCAGATGGAGCTGCACTTGCATCCATCATTTGCTTTAATTTTTTGCCTGCCCTAGTGCCCTGTCACTCACAAAACTCATCATTGTCCTCATCAGCATCTTATCAACGGGTGCATACGGAGATGAACGAGTGATTAAAACATATTCACTATATACACTTACCACCAATTATTTTGAGATTTAAACATATAGTTTGGATCTGAAGTATGTTATCAAACCAATGTTGTGCGTATCAACTTATACCAAAACCTTATTCCTCATTCCTCATTTCTCATTTTTGGCTGCACGGTAACCCCCTCCTTTAGTATCTCAATACTCTCAGTTCAACCACTCTAGAACTCTCTAGAAGTAAATGACCATCTAATCATCGTTCTCAGCGTCTTTAATCTCATCACCGTTGCCATTCAACTCCCAATGCCTGGAACCTATGTTGCTCGGACTCTTCAATATTACCTCGCTTACCCGTATTGGACACTCGAAATTCGGATGTGGGTAAGACACTCGGACACTTCAATTTAGACCAAAAATGATTTTTTTTTTCACATAATAGACGAATCCAACACTTGGACATGCACTTGTGTCAGATACCACTAACCGAGTCCGAACAAGTGAACAACATGGCCTGGAACTGTACCACAATTTGACATCATCACTGCCATTATGGGTTGTGGGCCTGTGGCTACTACTCACAGAGTCACAGGTGGGTCGAATTATGTACTAATGGTTGATGTGATGAAGTTTAGTACAAGACTACAGAAGATGGAATGGATATAAGAGTGAAGAAGATAAAAACAGAAGCAACAAAAAAACAAGGAGAATGATGTTGCGGGATAGGTTGCATGGCTTCATTTTGTATAAAATAACACCACCTATATTTCAATGCCCAAAGGCCTTTCACAAATGAAGGGATAAAGGGATTAAAATTATGCCGTCTTCCGTTAATCGACAATCTGTTGATGCTGTTTTTGAATGACTCATAAAGAAAGTTGCGTCAAGAATTGCATCAAATGACTCTAACTTCACAGTAAGAAGCACAACCTGTTTATATATTAAGTGACATAACATAAACATAAAGTATTTATGGGGAAATGGGTGGGAAGTGCTTAGCCGGCCTAAGGATAGGAGAGATCAGAAGTGAAAGTGATCACCTAAATCAAACCTGATCTGTCACGCACTCATGCGACTCACTTGTCTTCTCTTGCTTTGGCTTGTAATAATTCAATTAGACTGGGTGGCTTTGTGCTTAGTAGTTTTTTGTAAGAATCCAAGAAAGGTTAAGTAGAAAGGAGCTGTTTATTTTGTAAAGCTCATTGATCATAACGGTATCTTGGTACTTTAACAGAAAAAAACAACAGTACTATACGGGTTAAGTATAGAAATGGGAGCTTCATAATAGAGCATCCCAAAAAGGGAAGTGTTACTTCACACCAATACACCATTATGGAGGGAGTATTTATATTCAGGGACATTCCATCACAAAGATAAAAAATAAATCTTTCAATACAGATTATTGGTCTTTGCCTCTTTGGAACCTTGTGAATCATCAAGGTTTCTTCCTTTCCCCGATCTCCTAGTCTACCAAGTTTTATCAAATATGATATGTCAAGGGATTGGATATTTGTTTTTTACGCCAGCTGAGACTTGACTACATCCTGCTGTCAGGTTGTGATGCGGAAACATCTTCCAAGAAAAAATTTAGAATATGTAAGGGTGAGGAGGATCTCTTACCATGGTGGAAGGAGTATGGCTCAAAAGTCCATCACGGTGCTGGCTGTGATTATTGTGGAGTAAGCCCCTTGATTCCTTTTGGCTGTTTATGTAGTACTACAAAGAATATCATATGGGTTGACATGTACAACTCAGGGAGGTGTTTTAAATGCCCCTTTCCAAGTGTTCCTCATGTGTATGCCTCATTTCATTTTTTAAAGTCGTGCATTCTGTCTTGTTTTATGGTGAATTTGGGTTGGGTCGGGCATTTCGGGTTCGGGTCATTTTCGGGTGGGTTGTTAACAAGTTATTTAGGGATAGCGTTAAGTATGCAATAATAAACATTCGGTTCGGGTTGAATTAGGTCGAGTCAGGGTCCTCAATTTTTGGTGCAATTTTGCCCAGTCTAGTTTCTACTGAATAAGTAAATTAAATTCGCAATACAGTCTACAATAAGTTGAAGTTGCCGAACTTGTTTTTGCCGTGTAAAGGAATACCGTCCAATTGCTAAAGAAGACTTTCTTGCTATCTAAGGAGTAAGGATCCTCTCCATTTCTAAAAAAAAAAAAATGGAGGTCCATTACCTATTGTGTTCCAGATTTATTTCTCGACCGACCGGATAAGAAAAGTTTAACTGAGTGAAATGGAAATATATGATATAAATATATAATACTCCTCAAGAGAACAAATGGACCAAAAAGTAATGGAGAGGATCCTCTTCCCTATCTATTATCTAAGACCCATAAAACACAAAACAAAAAAATCAAATGCTACAAGATCTGAGTCCAATCTGCATACATGAAAGTTGTCTATTTAAAACCAGACATGGTGTTTGAGTGTCAAATACCTAATTTTCTCAGTTTTTCTTGTATTGTCTGTGCTTCTGTTGTTTCACTTAATTAAATTTGTGGAAATGAACTTGAAAAGCTTGACTGACAACATTGCTTGGTTTTGACTTCCACAGATGTATCCCATAGTGGGAGATAGATACAGATGTCAAGACTGTGTGGAAAAGATGGGTTTTGACCTTTGCGGAGATTGTTACAAGACAAGCTCCAAGCGTCCAGGCCGCTTTAATCAGCAGCATACTTCAGATCACAGGTTTGAGCTTATGAAGCCACTTGAACTTTCAGCAAGCATAACGTTCCAGCTTGTTGGGGAACATATTGTAGATAGCTCTGGAACTCCGGTTGTGGCGATCAGTGCTCTTGAAGATTCTTCTGATGGCTGGATTGCCGTTGATTCTGCTGATTTTCAACACAACATTGACGACAATTCCCCCCACGGGAATCGTGCTACTGATACACTTAACGACATTCTAGGTGAGTCTGCACTTGTGGAATTTAGCGATGATGCTCTAGAGACTTCCGGTTATTATGTTGATTCCGTAGCTCACCATGATAGTGACATTGAGGATCAAGCAGAGGACGCTCCTTCAACTGCTTGAAGGACTGCTCTCCTAGTCACATTGCGATAAAGGGAGTCACAAGGTTAGTGTTGATACTGTCAAGACTTGAACCATGAGTATCACAGACCTAGCTGGCAAACAAGTCATTCCCAGATCACTTCTGCTGTAATGTCATTTATGGGTGTGCAGTTATTTGGTCCTTTCAGGTATTGCTAGTTGGGGTTGGGTCATTTCAGGTTGGGTCTCCTCTAAGTTGGGTTATTTGGATTCCTTTGGGTTAGTTTGGGTCACTATCGAGTTTGGATCAATTTCGAGTTGTACTTTTCTGATCAGGTTCATTTGGGTTGGGTCATTTGGTTTGGGTAAATTTGCCAAGGCTTAACTACCATCCTAGTGACATTATCAGCGAAGCCAGTGGACATTGACAAGTCTGACATCTGCATTGCTTGAAGACATAATAAAAATATGCTTTTAGAACCTGGCTGCTGTGGAACTGTAGGTCGAAAGCCCTTCTAATCTTGAAGCAATGGGTTAGGGTTACCTGTGATCAGTTACTTAAACATTAGGTAGCCTCACAGTGCTCGACTTGATCCCATAATCGTAATGGTGCAATTAATTTAGAAGAACTAGAGCTATTTTAGTGTTTGACTCTGCATGACACCCGATGGAAATGACTTCCGTGATCAGCCAGCGTGAGTTAGGAGCAATGGCACGTATTTGAAAGGTGTTAGGCACCCAATGCTTGCCAAGGAAAATGATATATATATTTAGGATACAGAATGATGTGGGATAGGAAAAGCATTTGAGAAAGGATGTAAATACCAGTGGGTATGTGATGACTGTTTATTGTTGGGAGCGATGTGGTCAATCTTGTTGCTGGTTATAATTTTGTAATTTTGTAAATGAAAGGTTCACTTTTTCTCATTATTTTTAGCTGCTGTTTTTTTTTTTTTTTATGAAATCCCTTTGCTGTGTATAAGCTGAAATCATGGACTAAATCGATGTAGTAAAACTGGTACTCGTTTGTCTGGGCTTTCAATTACCATATGATGATATGAGCAGTTGCCTGGTCCGCTGCTCTCTACGGTGTATTGCTACTTTAAAAAGAAGCACAAATGCTTTTGTATGAATGTTCTCATTCTCAAAATTTGTATGCTAAATATATAATCAGTGAGGTCAATGACCTTTGTTAGTTGACATTTTATCGTCAAAATGGATCATGTTTCATATCGTTGGTTGTCTTTTTTATGCTAAGGTTTCATGTTCATCGATTTTTGGAAAGCAAGTGCGATTGGCTAGCTCTGCCTCTGATATTACCTAGTGATCGCTAATTGGCAAGTGAAAACTATAGACCATTTTAATTTCAATTATAATGTAACTAGTTTAGAACCCGTGCAAAATTGCACGGGAATATATAAAAGAATTTTAGAAAAAATAAATTCATAATGTGAAGCTTTGTGTCTAGTATCATATTTAGCCATTCAATAGGTCTTACTTGTGACGGATATCCGTCACAAGCTTGTGACGGCACCCGTATGGGTAGATAAGACAAAAAGTAGAATGCATAGGGAATCACAAATGACTTATCTTTATCCTCTCATGTGGGTTTTATTTTGTCACAAGCTTGTGACGGATATCGGCCGCCACAAATGAGAATTTGTGTTGGCCATTACATTCAGTTTAGATATTAATTTCGTTTGTTAGTTTACAGTTTTCACTATTGGTCTCGATCATTTATTCACCTTTCATTAAGGTATTCTTCACAAAAAATAGTACATAAGTATATTTCATAATGTAGTAGTTTCGATATTCTATTTCCAATTAAGAATCAGATACCCTCCGAGGAAAAAAAAAAAGAAATAAAATGATGTAAATAACACAAATTTTTATGATGACATCTAGCTCAACATGAAAAAGGAAAATTTCTTATTCAAAAACACATCTTCAGAATGGCGATAAATAAAACAATTTTGTTACATTACGTTTTTACTCAAACTGTAGCTTGACTTATTGGTTTTGACCTATTGGTTGAATAGTCGTTGATATCATACCAAAAAAATCCCAGTAAAAGCGTTAAATAATTTTTATACAATCATACCTCATATATAACAATACTCTTATAACATAATATGGTGTTATAAATTATCAAATACGCATGGAACTTGAGAAAAACAACCCAAATAAATTGGGAAAAAGTACATACCCAAATAACCTGAGAAACCAGCAGAAAGGCTCTCAAAAGCAGGTACCAAGCCATTCCGCGCGACCCATAACAAAGGAAGGGGGAAAGCTTAGCTTGCTAGCCCTTGTTTTACAGAAAAACTTGCCAACTTCCCATAGTTTCAGACTTTCTATTTAAAGATGTAGGAGTAACATTCATACACTCAATACACATACAATTACTCCCTCCATCTCGGTTAGTTATTATACTTTGGTTTTGGCACAAAGATCAAGGAAAGGGGAGATAGTCAACTACTAAATGACAAATGGAACAAATTGGGTAGGAATGATCAAATTGCTCATCGGGTTCATTCTTAAAATAGAAAGGACAACAATTGATTGAGACATCCAAAAATGTAATAGGACAACAAATGATTGGGGAGTACTTTACTAAGTAATTAGTTTATTTAAGTAAATATGAAAATGACAATATCAAGTTAATTGTACATGTATATTAACTTTTTTCAACAAAAAATTAGTCACTACTTCAATAGCTCCAGCAAATTGCTTCAACACAAATTCTCATTAAAGACGGGCACTATCCGTCACAAGCTGAAGACGGATAGTGTCCCTCTCACAATATGCAAGTGACACTATCCATGGGGTGCTCCATTTCCCCCCACTTGCCCTCCCACTTGCCTTATTTTGAGAGAGACATTATCCGTCTTCAGCTTGTGACGGTTAGTGTCCGTCACAAACAAGACGCTTTGTTCAACAATAGCTCCAGCAAATTGCAATTTAAGTTGCATTTACATACATAAAAAAATAGTGTTGGTCTTTTATAAGGCGTTTTAACCCTAATATTATAAACAGATCCAAACACAATTCTATTAAGGGTAAAAGTGATTAGTAAAAGGTCTCGTTTTATGATAATTTATGTAAAATCTCTTAAAACTTGTCTCTTACAAAAGTACACTTGCCAACGTGAGAGGAAAAGTACAAAATTTATATGTACACCTGCCAACGAAAACATCAGTACCCTTGCGTAGCCTTCAGAAATCTTTGTTTATGATAGAATCAAGTACAAACTTTGCGGTTTTCAACTTTCATGCCTTCACATTTACACTATGTTAAACTTGAGAAGTAGGAATGAGCAAAATGGGGGTCAAAAATTCCATAACTTATTAAACAAAAGGCTAACCTGACGTGAACAATGTCGAGAGTAACCTAATAAACCTGAATTGGTTCACAACTGGAAGCAGAATTTCGTAACTTATGAATGCGGTGTATAATGGTTAGCAGCATCGAGCATTCAAAGGTATATTGAACACATATTAACAACAAAGATTATGTAGACCAACCTTTTAAGTAAAAACTTAAGGGGAAGTGGGATAAGTTCCACGAACTAAAATACATACCAAGTGTGTCTTTGACTCATACCTCATTCTATAATCTCTTGATAAATTACATATTGATGCTACCTCCGTCGTTTAATTCAATTAAACACAACCCAACACAATAACAAATGGGATGAACCCATCATGTTTAAAATTGTCTTATGCATAAATTAACAAATAAGACGAATTGTTGAGTGAAATTAAGGGAGCATTGTTGTACAATGAGTAGATAAAATTACTGAATAATGTGATAGAAGATGAGCCCATGCAAGTCAAATTTCAATATAAGGCTCTTCAAAACGTAGAAAAACATAAAAACTTACATACATCTAGAGAACATAATGATTAACCTGCAGCAAAATTGAAATTAAAAATGTGCAAACTGCAGAGTAGATTAAATAGAAGTAAAAAAAATACATATTTGAAATCAAGAATCAAATGAAAATTAGAAGGCTAACTGGATTTAAAGTCCCGTTGATTCATACACCAATAATGTTAATCCTTAGCAATACCCTGCAAAACAATTACATGAAAGTTGGGCTTAATTTAGGCACCAAATTCATGAAAGATCATAAATCAACAAATTAAAAGTCATCTTGCAATTAAAGTGACAGGAAAAAAAAGAGTAAATAACTCATAAAATCTGAGAATTTGGGGGTAAAACACTGTATAAATCTTGTGTCATGATTAGAGATCAAATTTAATACGGAAACAAAATTAATTGCCAAAAGAAAAGATATTTTAAAGGGAAAATCTTTTAAATTTATCTTAATACATGGTAAGTAAAGATGACGGCTAAGCAAGATCATATTGGTATCTTTTTAGGGCTTTTTTATGATAAGTTTATCTTAATATGATTTGTTAGGCGGGAAAATACAATGTGAGAGTGATTGTGGGACTGCCACGTGTCTAGTGGTTTCTGTATTATAGATAGATAATATAGATAGATAGATTTTATTTCACGTTAGTACGAAATTACCTCACAGAAAAGTGGCTAAACCATGTATGGATAAAAACAGTCACGTAAGAAAAGAAAAAGATGAAGATAATACGAAGTAAGCTTGGCACAGATCCGAACTGACCCCTAGCGAATGACTTGATAACGACCTACTCGAAAAAAATCGGAAGCTTGAAATGACCAGGTTCGACCAGGTTGACCCGAATATATAATTAATCAAAATTCGATTCATTTTAGTGTAGGAATCTAATAGATGTTGAAATCTGACCCAGCTGATCAATTCGATTCATTATTCAACTAGATTCGATGCAACCTGATTCTTTGTCAGACCCGACCGAGAATTTAATTATCTCAACCAGTGAATGACTCGAAACCAGTGGCGATTATGAAGGGGGTGCAGGGGATGCACCCGCATCCCCTTTGTTAAAAAAATGTGTAATTTTGGGTAATTGGGAGACATATTAATTATGTCGATCTAGTGGTTGTGTGTAGTTTTTCCTTGTTCAAAGTCATGGGTTCAATACTTCTAGTAATTTGTGTTATGTATATTTTCCCCAATTACACAAGAAATTATTATGTTAGAACCAGATTTCTCATTATATAAACATAAATCCGCAACTTCCGTAATTTTATTATTTTTTTGCACCCTGTCCACAAATTTAATCTGTTTGTTCTTCAATTGTTACGCCACCGCCACCCTCACCCTTGGTACCATGATTTAGGCTCTTAATTAAAAAATATCCGTTTCCAAAGTTATTGTTTACCATGCTTGAAGTTCTTAACATCAATATCATATGATTCATATCTAAAGGCATTCATTCATCTGCCATCATTTTGTTGTTCATGTGCTTGAACGAAGACTTATAAGCGGCTGGTAGGCCTGGTAGCTCTACATTGTCCTCCGAAAAATGCAAGAGTAAAACAAAATTTGATCAATGTCACTGATCTGATGCCTGTGAGAAGGCTCTTTCCATGTTTTGTATTCAGTATGGGTATTGACCCGGGTGTAGTATTTGGGTCTTTGGTGGTTAGAGCAGAATTCTACTCTTTTTCCAACATTGGCAGACTCTTATCTTTTTTGGAGAAGGTTTTTTTTTTTCAAGCTTCTTTGGGGGTAAAGTGGACGATGGTATAGAAATTTGTTTGGGCCGGTGGTTAATGTATAAGTCATAGTGACAAGAAGTTCTGAGTTCGATGCTCCCCTGTTTACTTAAGTCATTTTTACCATTTTCTTTTGGGATCCAAGAATGTAAGCAATGCAGTAAGTAATAGAATTGTGGAAAAAGGGAGCACCTGTACTGAGGATTATATCCCAGTAATTATGGCTCTTATCACTCTAGATGAGATAAAGAATTTCATGTTCCAAATTACCAATGATAAAGCCCCTGGCCCAGATGGCTATTCAAGCAAATTCTATAAGGACACATAGGATATTGTAGGGGAGGAGGTCAGCAATGCTATTATGGATTTTTTTTCAATCTGGCAAGCTTTTAAAACAGATAAATGCTACTCTCATAACTCTCATTCCTAAGGTGGACATACCTTCTACTGTTTTAGAATATAGGCTTATTACCTGTTGTAATGTGGTCTACAAATGCATATCTAAGATTCTTTGCAACATGTTGGCCCTTGTTCTTCCAGATCTTATTTCTCAAACTCAAGCTAAGGAGGTTTTATACATGGAAGAAGCATCATGGAAAATATTATGATATGCCAGGATATTATCAGGCTGTATGATAAGTCTGCTATTTCTCCAAGTTGCTTGATTAAAATGGATCTCCAAAAAGCCTATGATACAGTTAAATGACATTTCCTTGATCAAATGTTGGTGGCTCTCAATTTTTCTGAGGTTTTTAGAGGTTGGATTATGCAATGTGTTTCTACTGCCAGTTACTCTCTTAATCTCAATGGAAGCATGTTTGGGTTTTTCAAAGGACAGAGAGGTCTGAGGCAGGGGGACCCCTTATCTCCTTTACTATTTACCATATACATGGAGTACCTCTCTAGACTCTTAAATTACACTAATGGGACTAGGCAGTTCAATTATCATCCTCTCTGTAAACCTATGAAGCTCACATATTTAATGTTTGCAGATGATCTTTTACTATTCTGCAAAGAAGATGCCCCCCCTCTATGATGCTTATATTAAGAACTTTCTCCACTTTTTCTAGTTCTCCAGGTCTCAAGATGAGCAAAGGCAAGTCCAATGCTTATTTTAATGGGGTCTCTGAGGGCCTAAAAAGAGATGCGCTGCAAGTGTCAGGTCTGGTTGAGGGTGCACTTCCTTTCAGATATCTAGGGGTGCCAATTAAAACTACAAGGCTTACTGTCAAGGATTGTAAACCCCTGATTGATAAGATAGTCAATAGAGTAAGAGCCCTAGGGGCTAGGAAGCTTTCCTATGCTGGGAGACTAATTTTGGTTAGGTCTGTGCTTAAAACTTTTCATAACTACTGGGCTCAGATTTTTGTCCTGCCTACTGGAGTGATCAACAACATTGATAGTGTTTTCTGGAATTTTCTGTGGGATGGAGGGGTAGACTACATGAGATCCCCTCTAGTTGCTTGGGACAAGGCCTACAAACCCATCAAAGAAGGAGGGCTTGGTCTTAATCAGGATAAATTATGGAATAAGGCTGCTGTTGGTAAGTTGGTGCGGTGGATATATATCAAAGCTGATCTGTTATGGGTCAAATGGGTGAACCATACCTATCTAAAAGGAGTGGACTGGCATGATTATTCTCCTACTACCAACTCCTCATGGTATTGGAGGATGGTGTGCCAGGTCAAATTGAAATTTAGAGACGCCGCTACTACAGATACAGGCTATAACATCGATTAAAAACCGTTGTTATATAAAAAAGCGTCCGTTGTTAAAGCGTCCGTTGTTAAAGGTTTTAACAACGGTTGGTTTTTCTAAGTAACCCGTTGTGAGAACTATTAACAACGGTTTAAAGTAGAAAAAACCGTTGTGAAAAGTGTGACTAAATTTTGGTGGGAAAGTTATAACAACGGTTATAGTAGAAAAAACCGTTGTTATAACTAAAGACAACGGGTTTTTTTTTAAAAAACTGTTGTTGTTGATTTTGTTTAAAAAAAAAATTAAATTATATATTACTAGATGCATGCATTATTACTGCCCCTTATAATTCTGATGCATGCATTATTACTGCCAAATCCCTGCATATGAAAGGACAATATATGGAATGAGAAGGGTTATAAGATTTGAAGCAGATATGATGGCACAACTTCTTAAACATATATTAATTAAAAAACAACTCAAACGACACATTACTAAGTATAAATTCATGCATTATCTCAATAACCATTCCATTATCTCACTATCTCCACGTCCTAAATTGCTCCAAACCCTAAATCTTTAAAACAAACTCCAAACTTCCTTCAACAATGAATGATACCATCCGTAATACATGCATTATGACCGAGTACAACAAGAGTTTCATCCGCCGGTTGCTGGACATCGAGGGCAGGTACAAGAGCTACCTTGAGGACGTTCGGACCGCACTCAAGGACGCCAAAAAAAATGGCTTGACGGAGCAGCAGATGTTGCAGCTATATGATGATATAACAACTGCGAAACGAAACCTCCAAATAGCAAAGGAGGAGAGGATGGATATCATAGAAGAGAATAAGACTCTCTATGCATATCTAAGAATTGCATTTTTAGCAATGTAATTCATTTTTTATGTATTTATATATTAATTAATTAAGTTTATTATGCATTCCTCTCCATCATCTTCTTCTTTGTTTTATTTTATTTAATTTGTTTTACAAGCTAATAAACGCAGAAAAACAACAGTGACAAAACTAATTAAGCGAATAATACTTAGAGAAAGAACAATAATGATCGATAAAAACACATGCAAATGAAATAATTAGAGAAAGAAAATAATGACTGAGATGACAAAACCTAAAACCATGCATATAAAGCGATACCTGATAATTAGAGAAAGTAAGAGACGATGACAACAACAGTGACGGAGATGATAAAGCGACGATGAGAAAGAGAGAAAGAGACAATGAGAAAGTGTGTGTTTGTGTTTGTGTATGTTTGTGTTTGTGTTAGGTTTGTGTTTGTGGCTGTAGCTGATCTGTGTTTGTGTGGTTTATATTATGGAAAGTATTGACAACGGTTTTTACACATAAACCCGTTGTCATTAGAGAATATATTAACAACGGGTCCTTAGAAAACCGTTGTTAAAAAGTATTAACAACGGGTTTATATATAACCGTTGTAATTACTTTTCACTAACTTTGCACCAAATTATTAACAACGGTTATAATGTATTACAGAGTAAACTGTTGTTATTAGTTTTTATATTAACAACGGTTGTGCAAGTTTGACCCGTTGTTAAAACCTATAACAACGGTTATCAACACATAACCGTTGTAATTAAGTTTAGTAAAATTCGCTCCATCCATTCTACAACGTCTTATGGTGATTTTCGTGAATAAGCGTTGTTAAAGGGGCGTTGTAGTTGCCTGGATTTGTAGTAGTGCGCGTATCAGCAACAGATATGGAGTAACAATATACAACACCAATATACAATTGTTAGAGGTTATGATCATATCAGGGACAAGGGTAATGAAGTGTCGTGGTCTAAGTTTGTTTGGAGTAAATGGAATATTCCAAAACACAGTTTCTTAGCTTGAGTTTATCATCATGGAAACATGAATACAAACGATAAATTGCATAAATTAGGGATTTCTGAAATCGATACCTATTGTATTTGTGGGGTGGCGGAGGAAAGCTTGGATCACTTGTTCTTTGAATGCCCGTATAACAATGACATCCTCTTACTTGTCGAGAATTGGATTGGAACCAAGTTACCAACCCGAGACCTCCTGAATTGGCGAATGGTGAGGACAGGGACCAAGGTTCATCTTGATCTCCTCAACGCAACCATAAATGCTTGTCTCTATCATGTGTGGAGACAGCGGAATCTTTGTAAACATGAATTTGTATTGATCCTACCTCTCAAGCTTGCACATATCATTATTGAGGAGTTGAGATCTCGTATTAGGGGCCTTCATGTGGATCAACTAGGAAGAAGCGACAAATATGGGTTCGGCGATTAATTTAATCAGAGTACATGGAGTATGATGCGCAGATTGAGGTTTTGAGTGAGTAAGTGAGAAAGGAAAGTGACGATTGAGGAGACGATGAATTAGGGTTGCCAACAAACCTGAGATTTGTTGTCTCTTTCCTTTTTTTGTTAATTCGGTTTCTTTGTTTTTTTGATGGACCATATGCTGGGCTGTAGCATGTGGGCTTAGGTTTGGGTGGAACGGAATATGGGTCTCCCTGATCCATAAACCGTCCCATTATATGGTGACACTTTTGATATATACACTTACATTTTATCAAAAAAAAAAGTGGACGATGGTATTCTAATAGGATTTATTCAACCAAATTCATCTTTTATACTCCATTTATTGCACTGATGTCAATGAGTTGTGTTCGTTTTAAATTAAAAATAAAATAAAAAATAAGTGCCCGCACATGTTCTTTAAAATTATACAATTGGAATAGAGAGAATATATGTTACTCCATGCTCATTAAATTAGGGTCCATTGTCTTCTATTGATTCTTCATTGCTTTGAGAATATATATTTTTTCTTAAAGAAATAAATTATCACCAGGAACATTGAGTTTGGAGGGGTATCTTTGTCAATCCTAGGTGTAAAAAAAACTACGTTTTGATTATCTTAAGACTTAACTGTTTTGATTGGATGTCTCGTTGGACACTCTATTTTCCTCAAAAGTTCACTAATGTAACCTATTTTTTTTGATGCGTCACACTATTAACTTTAAACGTTGCATTAAATTTAACTTCCTGGTCAATGACTTCTAAAACTGTTCTCTTCTTTCCCAATTTATACTGCTAACTATAGCTTGGAGAAAGAGTAATGCCGAGACACAAGATTGTGGTGGCTTTGAAGGGAAAGGTTTAATTTGAGAGGGATCATTTTATCGGTGAAATTATACGTTCTCCAGAAACTCTCTTCTTGAACAAGTCATGTTATATTTTGGGCTTATAAGAAGTTTTTTTTGGCAGCTAAAAAGAAAGATTCCTAATGCGATATCAACGCCCGTCTGGCAAGGCCATGAACTTCTCCGTTGTGCTTCCTACACACATAACTAAAACATAGACAATGAAACGAGACCGATAAGGTAGTTATATCTTCTAGTATTCTTCTGATCTGGTGATGTTTGCACTCCTTCCCTGCCCATTATATCAACAAATGTAGACAGTCCGACGACACTTCCAGATGAAGAATGCCCTGACTACAAGCCCATTCCAGAGCCATTTTTACCCCCAGCGCCTCAGCTTGCAAAGGAGATTCCGCTCAGCTTTTAAGGCTCCCTTCAAACCAAACATCCCCCGCATCATCAAAGGCTGCCCATCCAAAAGCGGCAACAAACGAATCCTCCCAGCTTGCGTCTACGTTAATTTTTATAGTTTGACAAGAACCAAAACCCCCAATAACATACTCCCTCCAATTTCCTATTATCTTCCCTCTTTCCTTTTTCACACAAGTTTGATTATCTTCCCTCTTTCCTTTTTTGGTAAGTTTCATTCATTTTTTTTATTAATTTCTCTCTCCTAAAAAATCAACAACTCTCATTACTTTATCTATTCTTTATTCATCATTCATTCTTTATTATTTTCTCTCACTTATAAATTTCACAACTTACAATACTTTATTCCTTCTTTATTCCCCTTTCTTAATTTTTGTGCCCAAAAGAAAGGGGAAGATATAAGGAAATAGGAGGGAGTAGAACGGTTTCCCTTCCCTTAGCAGGGCCACCTTATTTTCATTTGCTCGACTCACTTGAGTGTCATTATGTGCTTTCTCTTTAGAACCATAGTAATCTCTAGCTCTCTGAGAAGCCATCCTAACCAAAAGAGAGCATTGCTTATAAAAAAGGTTTAGGACGATTACTTCCCCCTAAAGATACTATTATTTCGCATTGTCCAAATACTGTATAAGGTAGCCAAGAATTGAAGGGTGGGGGTTTCACCATCCTCAATCTTGCCCAGTGATGAACATGTCGTTGTACGCTCAATCAAACACATTTATAATCTCAACAAACAACTAGGTAGTGGTTAAGTCGAGATCGATCCACGGGACGGTGTGCTTTGGGTTCTAAATCTATCTATCTCAATTTATGCTAGTGTCTGTTGGAAAATGTGTCCTCAACAATAGTGCGATCACATGATTTAATATCATAATTAAATCTCATATAAAGAATACGTAAGGGATGATTCATTATAAAGTCAACTGATCAACATTAATCGGTAACGATTGGCTTGCTAGAGTTTGACGTTACTGTCGTGGGACGGTGGTGGTAAGTTGATCCCTTAAGGTCACACCTAAAGGATGATGCCCTTATCTGTAAAGTTGATTAATTGTATGACGATACAAGTTAATCAATTCCTTAAAATTGAACAATTCATTTGTGAGAGAGAATATTAATATCTTATTGTAATGGGATTAAATAAGATTTATTTTAGTAATAAAATGCTTTATTACTAAAATTGCTTATTGTTTGAGAAACAATAGAGATAAGAATGAATGGTTAATTATAATTACAAGATGTTGTGAATTATAATTAAATGACCCATTTTATTTATGTGATCAAGTATCACTAGTCAATTGTTGTATGTAATTTAATTAATTTATAAAATGATATTTATGTGATAAATATGCATTAAATTAATTAATAACATGTAACATACTAA
This sequence comes from Silene latifolia, assembly GCF_048544455.1. NCBI lineage: Eukaryota > Viridiplantae > Streptophyta > Magnoliopsida > Caryophyllales > Caryophyllaceae > Silene > Silene latifolia. The sequence goes on from NW_027413334.1 coordinate 68,255, forward strand.
ATGTGACATATTGTGTGACAAGTGACAAATTGAGAAAATAAAATGGTAGTCCATTTTACATATGGACCGAAATATTGTAGGTAGTGGAGGATAATGGGTGTATTATTTTAATGCCTAAAATTATTATAATCATACCTATTATTACATAGCCTTACACCTAAAATATTGATAAGACAAAAAGGGAAAGCAAGATGCTCTCCTTTGGCCTCTAGCTAGCCGGCCATACTACTCCTATTAGAGTAGTTTTGGTTCTTTTATCTTATCATTCTTACACTACCATTCAATCTACATGCATTTTCTCTCTACTCTTTCATCTTTCTCTAAAAATTTGAGAAAGTTTGATTCAAATTGTTCATAAAAGATTACTAATATTATTAGTGTAATATATGAGTATTAGTAATCAATTTTAAGGTAAACTACTAAACAAATATCTAGCAAATATTATTTAGTAGAGATAAGGGATAATATTGGGTGCAATCAAGAGGAGTGACTTCTATACTTGAAGTCTTTGGAGGATCATCCTATTACTCATCATAGCTTAAGAACAAGTGAAGGTAGGAGACCTTACTTATGCCCACAAAACCGAAATTAACAATGTAAGGGACATTGTTTTCTTATAAATCTCTTATTTTGTTATGCATGCACTAGATCTAAAGAACAAATTATTAAGAAGTTAATTAGTTCACTATTAGAGGAGTCTAATAATAGGTAAATAAACCTAACAAGTGGTATCAGAGCATAGGATATTGCATGCAAATCGTTTATTGTTTTTACGATGTTATAAGATGACTAAAATAAAACCGAAAATTTGTGATTTATATGAGTAGGCCACGAAAATTTTTGCATGTTATATATTCTGGTCCTAAAATATTTTTAGGTCATTTTTATGATTTATGGAAATTTATTGCTCATTTTAAAAGATTTTTAGTGAAATAATTACATTTTTATGATTAAAATGAAATTTTATTCACTAAAATAATTTAACCTTCACTACTGGCCGTGGTATTTTAGTATGACCTCACATGAATATTTTATGTCTTGCATGTAAAATATCATATTAATGTGATTAATATTTCATGATTTATGAATTTTTAGTGTAAAAATGGCATAAATGGAGGTTAAAATGACTAAAAATGATTAAACTTACTCTCTGACCTTGAAAATTTTATATGACCTCACATGCATGATTTATGATTTTTATGAGATAAAAATGGATTAAAAGAGGTAAAATGGTTAAAAATAGTTAATCTTCGAACCAGGCCATGAAACTTTAATATGTTGTCACATGCATGATTTACACAGTGTATGTAAATTTCGAGATGAAATTATCTCATTTTGCATGATTTATGAATTTTTAGAGTAAAAATGGCATAAATAGTGACTATTTTAGCATAAATAGCTAAAATGAATTGCATAGCATGAGAAAATTATTTTAGGTTGCATAAATATCCCACTTATCAGATATAAAGTTGTAAAATTAATGGGAGTAATTTTTGGATACTTTAGATGTTTTATGAGATAAAACCGATAAATTGCAACTATATTTTCTCAAAATTAATTCAAAAATTTTAACCATGATTTTTGACATTATGAGTGTCATAGAATTATTCCAGAATGTTCAAAAATTTAAAATTTAAATTTTGAAATTATTGTAATTTAATTTGGATTTATTTCATATAAATGATGATTTTAAGGTAAAAAATGAGCATAAAATTAAATCAAGTTGAATTATTGTCAAAAATTGAGTGATGACTAATTTGTTGAGTCCTAAAAAGTGTTAGAATAATTAACTTGAGCTTAGATGTGATTTAAGTGTTAATTAGTGATTTTAAAATGTTATTATCACGCATTTCCATGAAACCGGGTTATATATATACGACATAAGTTAAATAGGGCGATTTGGCACATCATTTGGCATGATAGGTACATATTATAATGCTGCATATTTCAATTATTGAATGTCTTTTATTTATATAATTTTGAATTATGTAATTTTATCTTAGTATGGCCTTAGTTTAATCGATATTACCCGTAATGAAAGGGAATATTGATTCGGTTGTAATTTAATGTGATCTCGTATCACTTTTATTTTATTAGTTTTTCCATTTTACAAATGTATAATAGGAATAGCTTTGTATTTTTATTATTATTTGTAATTATGGAGCATCTTCAAAGACGATGCCATTCGGAAAGGTGATCCGACGAAGACGGTGTTCTTGGGAGGCGTGCCAATTGAATATTCAAGGGACCAAAGGAGTTGGTTTCCGAATATGTAATAGATTATTTGATTTTCTATTTTAGGAAGGCCATACTAGGAATTTATTATTGCTTTGCATTTCTTTTAATATGTTTCATGCATTGCCAAATCGCCATATCAACACATGCATTTTATATCGAGTCATCGACCGTGTCAATTATAATTATCGTAGTTCACCGCTTTAGTTCACTTAAAACGTGATAGATAATAAATTGACAAGACCTCTCACATATAATAATTGAGAATTAGCCTTGCCAAATAGTAGAAACCATGAATCCCAAATTCATAAGGGAGTTGAGCCGGCTTTACGGTAATACAAACCTTGTTACGTTGGGTAAGTGGGTAATAAAATGTTATTACATCGAAATTTGAATTGAGCTCAACGTAAGTATTCGTGACCGTAGTCGCATGTGTTCCGGGCTAAAGATAAGAATTAGAGTAATTTTTATCGACCGAGAGTTCTAGAAGTAGAATCGATTAAAGAGTTAATCCACCGAGTTATATTAATAAGGGATGACTCGGCTTACCGTACCCGTATTAATATGAATTTGGATCTCGGAATCATTTATATAGTTGGGTGGAGGTCACTATATAAATGCAATACTTGTAGTTATAAATTACGAGTATTATTAAAACGATAGATGTTAATTATTTCCTTCACTTCCTATTTTTGTAGTCGAAATCATTTTCACAATTGCAATGGCAACTCCAATTTCATCTAATAATCATACACCGATCACCATTAATACATGGCTCCAATCATTCAATGAAAAATGCTCCTCGTATGACGATGACCTGATTAAAGAACTACGCTTTGGCATTGGTGAGGATGGAAATCTTTATCTTTTTTACTACTTCTACACCTCCCACTGACATATTCATGCCTACCTCTCAGGTAAGAGGATCATATGAGGAGAATCTCACAAATTCCAAGATATCTTTGTTTGATGAAATAAGGAGAAATATCAAATTAAGTGGGAGTTCTAGCAAGAGTGTCCTTGCAACTGAAAGGAGTATTGGTATTAATAAAGGAAAGGCAAAGATAGGTGAGAAACCCAAATCCGATTGTGAATTGGAAGTTGATAGTGAGACTACCACAAAACCAAGAAGGGTGCCCAATCCTACCATGAATGTCATTATTTTAATGTCCTTGGAAGCGTAATTGCCCCGAGTATTTGGAAGATATCAAGTTGGACTTATCACTCCAAGTGGGACTTGGAAATGTGGAAAAGCTAAACAAGAGTGATATAAATCTCCGACAAGGAAATGGAGCTAGGGTAGCCGCCACTTCAAGAGGGACTTATGTACTTGTTTTTGCTAATAGCTTTGAGTTATAATCTACATAATTGTTATTATGTACCCACTTTGTCTAAAACATTATTTCCATTTCTATGTGAGACATGAAAGGATTTAAATTTTGCTATCAAAGATAATTGTTGTATTTTGTTGAAAATAGACATGGCTGTGAGCCATGTCACTTATCTTTATGATATACAAGTTTTAGACACTTCCAACTCAAGAAAAGATATCTTTATAATACAATCCAAAAGACTCATAACTAGTAATCCAAATATTTGTACATTTTGCTTTTTCGATTAGGTTACATAAATGAGAAACGCATTAAAAGGCTAGTGATGACTAGATTTTGAACCATTTGATTTATCAATCATATGGAATATGCAAATCTTGTCTCCTTTACAAAATGATTCGTACTCCCTTTAGTGGTAAAGGAATGCGAGCAAGTGATTTGTTAGGACTAATACATGCCGATGTATGTGGTCAAATGAGCATCGCCGCAAGGAGAATTTATGACTACTTCGTCACTTTTACCGATGATTTAAGTAGATATGGGCATATTTACTCAATCAAATATAAAGTGAAGCATTTGAGAGATTTGAGAAATTTCTAAATTATGTAGAGAACCAATTGAACAAAGTACTAAAGAATTACGATCCGATCGTAGTAGCAAAGATCTAAGTAATAAATTTGATTTATTAAAGATGGATTATGACCTAGTGTCACTATCCATAAGATCAAACTAATATGAGTCAGGTTGAGTTGTTGAACTCACTTTTGGGGAATTTATTTTAATCTGGAGGGTCAACTTGGAGATACCTAGAATAGAGAGTCTATTTAACAGTTGACATGGATAAGACTCGTATATAATGTCTGCCGTAAAACAGCTGGTCTTTTATGAGCTAATTCCAGTCTAGAGGAACTCCTAGTACTCCACTATATATATATGTTTGTGTCTCACAAAGCTATCTCTTTAGAAGATAGAGGTATTTTTAAGAGATAGAGTGGGAGTAGATGAGATCGTCACAAACATGTCTTATAGTATTACTTTGTGAAAGTAATGAAACTATAATCTATAAAGATAGAGTGGGAGTATAGCTAAGTGGGAGTTTAGCTCACATGTCTTGTTGTTAAAATATTGCTTTGAGAAAGTAATGGTATTGTCCTAAATCGACTTTGTTACATACGAGTCATAGCATTACAATCCGAAAATAGTTACTCAAGAGTAGATTTACATAAAGACGAGGGTCTCCTTAAAGTGAATAGAGCTTTAGAGTGCTTAAAAGCATAGATTAACATGAAGATGTTGATCAAGATTAATTATGTTAGGAATTGCCGCATTTCATTTGATGATGAATGGCAAATGAAATTTATATTCGCTTTTCTAAAATGGGAATTTTTTGAAACACAAAACCTTAGATGAAGATCTAAGAATCCTAACATATTATGCGTAACTATCTTAAGTGATGACAAGATGGTCTTAAGCTAGCATTAAAGGATTATACTTTTCGTTCATGTGATAATAGTGAATGGTTTCATTCACATGATTGAAGAATCATGATTATACATGAAGTTAAGTGGGAGCTAGAATTGTTTCTCCATGTCTTATATGTTGATAACATATTAATTATTGAGAATAATGTACCAATGCTCTCTTCTGTCAAGAGTGATTGGGAGACTAGGAAAGGGTGCGATATATTCTAAGATTTTTGAATTTGTGTGAGAGAATATTGGCATGGGGTTAAGAGTCTTATGATGATAAGATCTTTCGTATCTGTTGTACATCAACAAGGTTGAATGGGTTATTCATGATGATGAAAGTGGAATTACTATGATGGAGTCATAGTCGTTCACTGAACCTATTAAGTTGTTGACTACATAAAATCGTTTGCTAATGTTTCCGCCATTAGAATGATCATGTATGCCAACAGACACACATGTCATGATGTGATATTTGCCTAGGGCATGATGAGTCAATAATAAGATAATTCCCATGATATGGCTTGAGAAAGACTTAAAGAACAATTGAAGACTTGTTCATATGTTTGGATGATAAACTAAGTTAGGTGTTGAAGGGTTGCACAAACTTTAGTTTCCAAATCGAAAGGGATTTGTTGAAATCCTAGGATGTCTTATTGACTAAGGAGTAAGAAAGTAGAAAAGTGTCTTAGTTTCGTGCATTGCAAATTCTACAAAAGAAATCTAAGTAAATTGTGATAAGTTGGTCAAGACAGGGATTAAGAGTGAATCCATCTACAAATGACTTCATCACATGTTATGCGATAACAGTGGGAGCATCTTTCAAGTTAAGGAGCTCAAGTCTAGTAAGAAGACTAGACAAATACTTAGAGAAAAATTCAAGTTATTTGAATTGAAGGAAATAGCAATTGACAAAGTTGGAGTACATGGATATCTGGTATATCCACTTGCCTAGCTTTTATTGCATTTTAACTAGTGTTAATATTACACTAAAGATTATAGGATATGATGTATTAATAGTGTATTGACTATTCATATGTGATAATCGCATTTATCGTTTGCGTTTCATTAAACTCACCCATTACCTTGTTAAATCCAAATGGGTTGTAGAGACAAATTGAACCCCATTAAAGTGAACTGGATTGACATGGTATTCGTGTGACACCTCCATATACCAAGGAGCCTTACTAAGACCTTCCCTAGCATATAAGGACATCACCATCTCGGTTGCCCGAGGAAAGTGATCATCAAAGGTCAATAAAAGAACATTTAAACTGTTTTACAAGTGTTGCAACCAAACTGCTAAAAGAAAGATACGACTCATCACTATATACTACATCCTGTCGTAACTCGTGAGGACTCATCCCAGCCCGGACTCCAGCAACCATCCAAGACAACACCTGCTAAGAATGACTACTCACCATAAGGGATCATGGCAGACACAACAAAACAAACAAGACAAACCAAACAAGGTCAGTAACTGAGACAAGACACAACAAACATAACCAACCTATAACAACCACAACCAAACACACACACAGTCACAACCACTCCAACCAATCTCCGTCACCGACTGTCCACTGGACCAACATTGCCAGTGGGGGACCGCAGCCGTTCCCACCTAAGCCCCACTCATCATATCGAGCGATAACCCTGTCCCATTAATGTGCACATCCCCTCCCGTGGCGGGTTCCACGGAGGGCGAAACTAGGGCGTGAAGCCACTCCCGCAAGTGACCCCACTCAGCCGAGGATGCACCTCGAAAACCAACAACAATAATCATAGACAGCTGCAATAGAACAACAATCAACAAAACAACATATACCAATCGATTACCATGTATACTCAACCACACGATCACGATAACAACACAACAACAACGCAGCAACCGACACACTAGACAATCCGCAGAAACTGAGTAGGCGAACCTACCTTTAAGCGACTGCAACGATTCCATGTCCACACACGCAACACCCAGCAATCAAGAAACACCTATACACACAATAAAACCCTTTATCATTACCCTTCTAACCCTAACTGAAAACACGAAGACACGGGTGATGATGATGACATATCTACATGTGGAAATCTGGCAAAGGAACCGCTACCCGACTCAAGCTATGCACTCCTAAGGCACAAGCACCCTCAAAGGCTCCCATGGAAGGTATTTGGTTAAAGGAAGAGGAAGGGACGACATCTAGGTTTAGAGGAAAGAGGCGGAAATGATTTGCGGTTTTGACGAAACACGATTATAAACCCTCGCTGAAAAGATGCTACTCGATCGAGTAACTAACATACTCGATCGAGTGCCCCCTACTCGATCGAGTAACTAACATACTCGATCGAGTGCCCCCTACTCGATCGAGTACCCAAGCTACTCGATCGAGTACCACCCACATCGAAAGGCAAACAAGGCAAATGGTAACTCTGGCACGCATCACTAAGTGATACCACCTGCTCCCAAGGTCGGTCAAGGTTGGTCAACGAGTCCCTAAAAGGGCGGGTATTACAGTCTTCCCCCCTTAAAAAGAACTTCGTCCCCGAAATTCAACTCACCCCTCCCCAACGCACAAGACACGAAACAAGGTCGACACCACCGTTCTTCCGACATAGGTCACTACTCTCTAGAAGTACTAACCCACCATGTCATCATCACCAACTGTCTAAAACCAAATACACCAACTTCTACGAATCACAACGTTAATTACCAAATTCACCACATGTACTAACACAACTAACAGCCACACTACTACTCCGAACTTTTAGCCACGCAGCTATGGAACTATACTCTCACTAGTCCATGATTGCCAACACGAAATATGTCACACAACACTAACATGTTACCAAACGATCCTATTACAATGCATGACTCAAAGATGTACTACTTCGTTACCGTTCCTGACATACTTATCTCTCTATGACCGTCCTTTCATAACAAATTACTCAACCTTTACTTAAATATACCAATTTACTTATCAAACAATGAAAACAATTATAACTTCATGCTGGAAATATAACAAGAACAATAGAAAACATTATAAACAAGTAACAAGATTATTATAGTATCAGCCTTTTTATTTTGCGACATTACTCTTCCCCTCAAAAAGGAACTTCGTCCCCGAAGTTCACCACCGAATTATTACACTCAGTACCAATACTTATCTCTTGTCATTTACCCAACACATAAAAACTCCCTTGTTGACATTACTCATTAATCATAACCAACATGAATTTATAAATGTATCCGCTACTTTACTCGAATGTTTAGCAACAATCATGAACACATGTATGTATCTATTTGTATATAAAGGAAATATGTGAATTCTGTGAAATAAATAACGAGTCTTTTTGATAATAAATAAGTTAGGCTACTAAGCTAGTAGGCGTTGAAGATGGCAAATGAATGAAATAAGAACCAACTACTACTTGCACTATTCGTCACAAATTTGTATTCATAAACCAAACACGACTTCCAACATATCAAATTAACGGTCCAAACATAAGACTAATCGTCAGATACTATGTTAAACATCGAAACATGCAAGAATATAACCATTAAAATAATTTTAATTATCAAAATGTCCCTGAAACAGTGCTACTCGATCGAGCGTATAGGGTACTCGATCGAGCTGACCCTACTCGATCGAGTGTCTTAGCTACTCGATCGAGTAGCCTGAAATCAGAATGCTCTTTTCCTGTCACACTTGCAGCTACTCGATCGAGTGAGGGGCACTCGGTCGAGTGGCCACAGGCCAAAACTCCTCGAAAACTCCCTAACATAACCCAAGGTATATATATAATATCGCATAACTGCGAGTCGGATGATAACCCGACCCAAAATCCTGCAAACATGTCTAAACTAAGCAAATACGGCCTTATGGCCACCAATACAAACCCACGTAATAAGTTCGAAATGAAATAAACTAACATCCAACATAACCAACAACCATACTCAAAAGAAAAAGAAAGGAGTATCACTCCTGCTGCTGCTGCTGCTCCTCTATGACGTAATCCTCCGCTCCGTCACCACCTGAAGTACCTGGCCCCGAAGCCCCTAGACCCGCACCATCCCCTGCTCCACCCTCTGGACTCACATACCACGGGGTCAAACCGCCAAAAGCAAAAGACTGTGGTGTTCCCCACGCGGACATGTCCACCCCGTAGGAGTTGAAAACCCCGCTGTAGTCTCCAACTCCGCTCCACCACACTGGATGCGGTCCCTCGGTCCCAATACCCTGAGCATATGCCATCTCGTGCATGTTCCGAAGCGTCAAGGTAGAGGACACTCTCTCTGCCAAGTAGCTCGCACGTGTGTCTGGGGTATCAAGGTAGGGATAGCAAGGAAATGGGTGCTGTGGTGGTGCTGCTGGCTGTGGCTGGGTCTCAGCCGTCCTCTCCCTCACACGACGTGGCCCTCTCCCTATCCTGGGTCTATCCTCCGCCGCTCTCACATTCTCCCCCTTCTTCGGCTCGGGCATAACCTGAAGGATCGTGTCATCAATGAGGTACGTTTGTCTCGGTCGAGGTACATCCCCATCCTCCTCCTCATCAGAATCAACCGCATCTAAAGGCTCAATCGGTGGGAGGTGCTCAGGAGCCGGTATCCTCATCTAGCTCATACCCCACACCCTCCACGCTAGGCTACCATCCGCCAAAGTTCTCAACCATTTTAGGTCGAGGAAATAATCTCTATCCATGGTAGGCACCGAGGTGGCTAAGGGAACGTACTCGGAGGAAGCCTCAAAAGAAGCTAGCTTTTCAGCTAACCGGGTGGCAATAGCACCGCAACTCAGGTACCTGGGGTACTAGAAGAGGCCATCAAGGCAAGGCTGGCACAAACCATAGCGGGAGCATTGAAGACCACCTTCTCGGTCCGCTCCGGGTTAAGATAAGCCATCAGAAGCAACAACTCGTGAGAGTTCAACTTACTCATATCCGACCTCTCGTAAAGAAGGCTCGACACAGCACGTAGGAAGATTCTCAAAGTAACATGTTGCACATAATTAATCAACATGTTACTAGCGGTGGGGGCTGATTTCCCGGTAATGCAGGGCATAAGGCGGCAAACCCCGCACTCGGCTGGAATGTCACGGAGAGATCCCTTGGGAGGCTTATCCAAACCAAGATGGGAGGCAAACAAGTCCATGGTTAAAAGGAAACTGGTGTTCATAAGACGGAATTGCACAGTCTGCTCAACCGGCTCGTATTTAAACGAGCTCATGAATTCAAGGGTCAGAAAAGCATAAGAATGCTTCCGTAGACGATATAGCCCAGTGAACCCCAAAGTCTCGAAAATGTGACGGACATCCGTCTCAATCCCCATGTCCTCTAAGATAGTCGTGTCAACACAACGGGTTGGTCTCATTTTGCGAGACTGTAAAGCTACAAACCTCTTCCGTTGGTTAAAGTCTACAAAAACTACCGAAGGGTACTCTGGTACCGCCGGTACTACTGGTCCGCTACCCTCCCCAACTTCGGGCTGAGAAGTCCTTCCCCTCTTACTTTGTCGGGTTCCCAAGTTTAGTCTCGGCATCTGTTCAACATATAATTTAAATACACCAACATGTATGCACCAAAACATGCTAATTACACAAGCTATGCCATGAAAGAATTATCTAAGTACACACTATCACCCACAATTTCCCAAATTTACAAGTAAAATTCAAATTTTCAAAGTTCAGACGGTCTTTACAGCTGCGAAAATTTTGTCAAAATCAACATGAATTAATTCATGTTTTACAGTTTCTAGGACTCTTACATTCAAATTACTTCCATGTACACACAAAATCCCAATTATATGAAATGAATTTCAATTTGAGGCACTTTTCAGACGGAGTTTTAAGGCAAATTTTGAGATGAAAATCACAAAAATCAACTTCCCACATCATATATACAACATACATTACCCAAATTTCAACCTGTAAAAGACAACCAAAAATCAACTTGATTTCTCAAACCCTAGAAAATTCGGCCCCGATTTATGCAATTTCTTATTCAATTTTTTAGCATAATAAACAACAATCATAAAAGGGAAGCACGTGGATCATATTACAACAACTACAAGCAACTTTCCTTTCATATAAATCGAAATTTTCGATTTTCTATCATTCTAATTGTCCCTAATTAATGGAAAACATCAATATATATAAGAAATTCATACCTTAAGCAATTAGGAAGTGAAAGAATGAATCAAAGCAATGAAAATCACCCAAATATATCACCACAAACACAAGGATTGAAGAGCTTGAGAGAGATATAAAGGTTAGGGTTTGCGAGGTTGAGGGAAGAAATAAGAAGAAAGAGTAAAGAAAAGGGGTTTAAGAACCCGTGTAATCTCCGGTACTGTAGCTTACTCGATCGAGTGTCTAGGGTACTCGATCGAGTGCCCTCTACTCGATCAAGTAGGCACTATTTTATCGAGTAACCGTAGGAAATTTCCTACATCTCGACGTCATAGCTTCCTAACTAGATCGAGTGAGGACTACTCGGTCTAGTAAGCACTCACACTCGGTCAAGTAAGGTTGGGTACACGGTCGGAATTACAAGGTTAACCGAAGATTCCTGCAAAACAACATTACGTGTCGATTCCAAACCAAGTCCGGAAGTCGTCATTGGTTATCGTATTCATTCACATTATGTCATTACTACTCAAACATATTACAACGGTTTCACCAGCTAAGACTCATATCACATTATTCCATAACGAAATTCACACAACATAGTTTACCCTACTACTGAGTCATCCATGTATACAATTAACTCATTATATCATGTCTAAACCTTTGTCTACAACATCGCTAACAAACGGATAATCACCTTACTCTGAGCACATATTTAGGATTAACTTTCCATGTGTCATCCAAGTGCATTAGCAATATATTCATGCTTCAACATAAACTAATTAACCTACTCAAATTAATCACGTTACATGCGGAAACTTTCAGCCATACATGTATCACATTCATCCATTAGCGTCTTATAATGCTCATTACAATTCTATAACTATTTAATTACTAACATTAGCACTATTATAGAACTTATAAAATCGTATAAAACTACCATTACCAACAAGCTAAAGTAAATATTGCCGTTACCACATTCCAGATCACATCACACATTTCTACTCTTTCGCATACTTCTATCGTATTAGACTTTTCACGTTCCTCATTATCATTACACACACACATTAGTTCCATCAAAACTTTACTATATATATAATTCTAACTTAACTATTATGCACATACTATCTTCAACAGAGACTCATCCACAATCATTTCTATCATAATCACCATACACATTAGGCACATCTTTACCGACTCCACATTCCCATACCCAGTGACTGGCTTAAGCACAATGGGGCCAGGATTTTAAAATGAGGGCGCCTACTCACCCAAAATCTAGCATCAGCTGGGGCTCCCAATATACATACATCAGGTTCATTTTATTAGACTCACAATGTTCATTAGGTTCATTTGTTACAGGTTCAAAAATCGTCGCTCTGATACCACTTTGTGACACCCCCATATACCAAGGAGCCATACTAAGACCTTCCCTAGCATATAAGGACATCACCATCTCGGTTGCCCGAGGAAAGTAATCATCAAAGGTCAATAAAAGAACATTTAAACTGTTTTACAAGTGTTGCAACCAAACTGCTAAAAGAAAGATACGACTCATCACTATATACTACATCCTGTCGTAACTCGTGAGGACTCATCCCAGCCCGGACACCAGCAACCATCCAAGACAACACCTGCTAAGACTGACTGCTCACCATAAGGGATCACGGCAGACACAACAAGACAAACAAGACAAACCAAACAAGGTCAGTAACTGAGAAAAGACACAACAAACATAACCAACCTATAACAACCACAACCAAACACACACACAGTCACAACCACTCCAACCAATCTCCGTCACCGACTGTCCACTGGACCAGCCCTGCCAGTGGGGGACCGCAGCCGTTCCCACCTAAGCCCCGCTCATCATATCGAGCGATAACCCTGTCCCATTAATGTGCACATCCCCTCCCGTGGCGGGTTCCACGGAGGGCGAAACTAGGGCGTGAAGCCACTCCCGCAAGTGACCCCACTCAGCCGAGGACGCACCTCGAGAACCAACAACAATAATCATAGACAGCTGCAATAGAACAACAATCAACAAAACAACATACTCTAACCGATTACCATGTATACTCAACCACACGGTCACGACAACAACACAACAACAACGTAGCAACCGACACACTAGACAATCCGCAGAAACTGAATAGGCGAACCTACCTTTAAGCGACTGCAACGATTCCATGTCCACACACGCAACACCCAGCAATCAAGCAACACCTATACACACAATAAAATCCTCTATCATTACCCTTCTAACCCTAACTGAAAACACGAAGACACGGGTGATGATGATGACATACCTACATGTGGAAATCTGGCAAAGGAACCGCTACCCGACTTAAGCTATGCACTCCTAAGGCACAAGCACCCTCAAAGGCTCCCATGGAAGGTATTTGGTGAAAGGAAGAGGAAGGGACGACATCTAGGTTTAGAGGAAAGAGGCGGAAATGATTTGCGGTTTTGACGAAACACGATTATAAACCCTCGCTGAAAAGACGCTACTCGATCGAGTAACTAACGTACTCGATCGAGTGCCCCCTACTCGATCGAGTACCCAAGCTACTCGATCGAGTAGCCTCTACTCTATCGAGTACCACCCACATCGAAAGGCAAACAAGGCAAATGGTAACTCTGGCACGCATCACTAAGTGATACCACCTGCTCCCAAGGTCGGTCAAGGTTGGTCAACGAGTCCCTAAAAGGGCGGGTATTACAATTCGGCCCTAGTTACTTATATGAGGTGACGTCTCGAAGTGACTAGAGTGTGATGCGATTGATGGCAAGTTCAAGTGCCATAGAGTCATATGGGATGACTAGTCGATCACATAGGCAGACTGTATGGGACACTTTGTCGGGCACTGACCGCTTATAGAGTTCTGATAATTCATAAAGCCTGGTCGTGGCAAGAGCTACTATAGTATTCTTATGAGTCAATTCTTTTGACTAGAGACTATTCGCCCAGGTTGGCAGAACTTCTGATTAACTTTGATTTATACTCTACGATTTCGTAAATGAGGTCAAACTTGGTATATTTTGGGTTATGATGTACTGTGTCTGAACGAAGGGAATAGGGCGATAGGAATTGTCCATTCCTTGTCAGGGTTATTTGAAATCTCAAGGCCACTCGAGGAGTAGTTAACTGGAAATGCGTGGCCACGCTCGGAAGGTATCTATGGTAGATAATTCCGGTCAGACAGTTACTCTCCAGATCGAGGAAACCACTCAAGATATGATCAAATGTAAGTACGAACTACAAGACACCTAGCATTGAGTGGGAGATTGTAATAGGACAAGAGAATTGGTGACGCACACTTGTCTCGGACAAGTGGGAGATTGTTGGAAAATGTGTCCTCAACAATAGTGCGATCACATGATTTAATATCATAATTAAATCTCATATAAAGAATACGTAAGGGATGATTCATTATAAAGTCAACTGATCAACATTAATCGGTAACGATTGGCTTGCTAGAGTTTGACGTTACTGTCGTGGGACGGTGGTGGTCAGTTGATCCCTTAAGGTCACACCTAAAGGATGATGCCCTTATCTGTAAAGTTGATTAATTGTATGACGATACAAGTTAATCAATTCCTTAAAATTGAACAATTCATTTGTGAGAGAGAATATTAATATCTTATTGTAATGGGATTAAATAAGATTTATTTTAGTAATAAAATGCTTTATTACTAAAATTGCTTATTGTTTGAGAAACAATAGAGATAAGAATGAATGGTTAATTATAATTACAAGATGTTGTGAATTATAATTAAATGACCCATTTTATTTATGTGATCAAGTATCACTAGTCAATTGTTGTATGTAATTTAATTAATTTATAAAATGATATTTATGTGATAAATATGCATTAAATTAATTAATAACATGTAACATACTACATGTGACATATTGTGTGACAAGTGACAAATTGACAAAATAAAATGGTAGTCCATTTTACATATGGACCGAAATATTGTAGGTAGTGGAGGATAATGGGTGTATTATTTTAATGCCTAAAATTATTATAATCATACCTATTATTACATAGCCTTACACCTACAATATTGATAAGACAAAAAGGGAAAGCAAGATGCTCTCCTTTGGCCTCTAGCTAGCCGGCCATACTACTCCTATTAGAGTAGTTTTGGTTCTTTTATCTTATCATTCTTACACTACCATTCAATCTACATGCATTTTCTCTCTACTCTTTCATCTTTCTCTAAAAATTTGAGAAAGTTTGATTCAAATTGTTCATAAAAGATTACTAATATTATTAGTGTAATATATGAGTATTAGTAATCAATTTTAAGGTAAACTACTAAACAAATATCTAACAAATATTATTTAGTAGAGATAAGGGATAATCTTGGGTGCAATCAAGAGGAGTGACTTCTATACTTGAAGTCTTTGGAGGATCATCCTATTACTCATCATAGCTCAAGAACAAGTGAAGGTAGGAGACCTTACTTGTGCCCACAAAACCGAAATTAACAATGTAAGGGACATTGTTTTCTTATAAATCTCTTATTTTGTTATGCATGCACTAGATCTAAAGAACAAATTATTAAGAAGTTAATTAGTTCACTATTAGAGGAGTCTAATAATAGGTAAATAAACCTAACAGTGTCACAAATATTGGGGGTTGGAGTTGTATGCTAAACTATAACAAGGAAATGTAAACAATCAAAGAACAAGGCAAGTAAATAGAAACAAGGGTGTAAACAAATGATGAACAATACTAGGGAATCATGGGATCATAGGGGAATCCTGGTGGAATAGCAAAGATGAATCATATAGATGCAAGCAATTATTATTATTGGAATCAAGTTAGTGTATATCTTATAATTCCTAAGGAAACTTAGGTCTCGGAGCCGAGTCGGTCAAGACTTTACAACACCTACAAGTCGACTTGGTTTTCCCTATTCATGATGAGATAACATAAATGAGTTCTAGGAAGGTTTGGGTCCCGGAGCCGAGTCGGTCAAGACTTTACAACACCTACAATCGACTTAATTCTTCCTAATCAACTATATGCATGGTCTAACAAGCCTTGAATTGGTTTATATCTTGCAAGTCTTGTTAAAAGGATAAGAGAATCGAGCTAGGTTGTCAATCAAGCAATTCATCAAACATGACATATGCATAAGTTGAAAAAATAATAAGCAAGCATTCATATGAACTCATTAATCAAACATAAATATACCCCATGATTAACTCCCCCCACTAACCCTAGCTAAGAGACTACTCACTCATGATCATGGAAAACATGCTAACAAGGGTGTCAATCATATTAACAAGTCTAAACATGATGAAGGAGTAAAACAATAAACAAAGATTAAGTAAAGAGTAGAGAAATTGTACCAACTTAGGATGATCAAATAGAAAGCAAAGAATAATAGAAGAAAACTTGATTGATTGATGAAGAGTTGTCAATTCTCCAATAATAACCCAATAGTCTTTAATTACCTAAATAGATCTTGAACAATAATTAAGGAAAGATTGATGTGTAATTTGTGGAAAGATTAAATGCTAATCTATTCTAATCTACTCCTAATGAGAGCTTAATCTAAACTAAGGAAGCATAATCTCCTCTAAATACAAGAGGGGTATATATAGTGGTACAAGGATTAGGTTAACTAAGGGCTTAAATAACGATTAAACCCTTTAATTAAATTTAGCGCTTTGCAAGTCCTTAAGGAGCCCCACGACTCCCCATTGCGAAGACAATATTCTACCAAACAATTCGCTGGTCATGGCTTCGGGACGCCCGTCCTGAGCTTGGGGCGCCCGTTCTGAGGTTGGGACGCCCGTCATGAGCACTCAGTTTGTCTATTTGAGCTCGGATTGTGAAACGAACGTTATTTCCTCATCCGGACTCCTATTAGAGTGATTCAAAAGCCTAGAACACTTGATTTTTTGATGCCGTTTCATCTGTCAAAGTTTTTGAGCCAAACAAGCAACTCTTGGTTTGGTTCCAAGCAATTTCCTCTTGTAATGGCCCTCTTCTCATCATCCTTGCTCAACAACTTGTGGGGATTGATTCTTGGGTCGTGGGGGTTGTCCTTCATTACCCTAAGACTTTATTTATTGAACTACGGCCTTTAGCCTTGGTCTTCTCTTCGATGCTTGGTCGTTGGATGTTATCAATTTAGCTCCGTTTCACTCCGTTTGGGCAAGGTTAGTGCTCCTCTTCTACAAAGGACACCAAACCTCATAGAATATGCATAATAGGAAGCTAAAGACAAGAAATGACCCTAATACACACTAAAAAGCATAGGAACTAAGCTAGTTAGGGGACTAAATATGCGTAAATACGAGTCACAACAAATATCCCTCAAACCGAACCCTTGCTCGTCCCGAGTAAAGAGGTGACTAAAACTAGACCTTTATTTATCCTAATAATAATATAGCCGATGTGAGACAATTAGCGGGTCTCACTCCGCCCCTTCAACTTACAACAAGACATCTATGAGGTAAGATGCCTTCTTGCAAGGCAAGGTGGGGCTTGCCAAAATGGCGATGCATCCTAACATTTAAGCACACAAGATCAAGCAAAGGATGCATCTAAAAAATAATAGCCACTTTCCTCATCTAAGTGGCGGAAATCATCTACAAGTGAAGCAATTTAAGGGTATACACTCCATCATAGATATTGGTTCTCCTAGTTACTAAGTCCAAGAGGATACAAACAAGTTACCTCCAAGTTATGTTAAACTAGGTGATACGTGCATTTTGTATAGTCTTTTTAGCCTATTTTAGCACGTATTTCCATGTACTTTTGTACTGTTTATATCGCATTATGCCCCGGATTGTCTACTTTGGTTCGTTTTGTCCATTTTGTAGAAATGAACGTGAAGGTAGTGAAATCGTATCATTTTTGTCCTACTTTGCATGCATTTTGAGGAGACGGGATTTTTCAGAGTGAGATCTTGCATTGGGATGCGTGAAGGAACGGTCTACGGAGCAGTCGGTCACGAGTTTGGGCTGTTTCGGAGGAAGAATACTCGATCGAGCTGTTTTATTGGTCGATCGAGTTGTTTCTATGGCTGGAAATGGTCGATCGAGTAGAATTTTACTCGATCAAAAAGTGATGGAATTGAAGGTTACTCGTTTAAGTACTATTTCTACTCGATCGAGTAGATTACTTGGAGAAGTACTCAATCGAAAGCTGTTTGCATCGCTTTCGATCGAGTGTTTTTGTCTTTCATGGGTTTTAATTAGTCCGTGAACTTGTTTTTAGCTTATGGACTTAGTAATTTTTCTATTTAAACGCATAATAACTAGGTCATTAGCATTCAGTTTTTATCTTATCATTCATCTTTTACTGTAAACACTACGTTGCTTTCTCTCTTTCACTGTAACTTTAGCTTTCGGATTTTCTCGCTCGGATTTAGTTGTTCTTTACGCCGGATTCTTGCGATTGTAATCCCTTACTCTCTTTTATTCTTAATCTTTCATTTATTCATCTTAATTTCTCGTTTTGTTCCTTTAATTTTTTGCCCTAATATCTTTTATGCAATTTAATTATTGTTTCATTATGTTTAATGTTGGTTTATTCTTTGTTATTAGTTTTGACAATATTAATAGCATGAGTAGCTAATTTGTTTCATGTTGGGATTAGGGGATCTACGGTAGAAATGTGACGATATAGTAAATAGGTTAGATGAATTAATTGTGAGACTCTGTCCCCATAGCAATATAATCGTATTTCCGAGCTTAGTTGAGTGCACGCTTCGAGTCACCCTTTTAATATGGTTAAATTTAAACCTGGATCGGAAGATTGGACTAAATAGGCCTGCTATGAACAGTAGACTACCCTGACGAGGACGGAAGTTAAGTTAGTGGGAATCTAGGGTAGAAAGTGGACCGGAAGGACCTTTCCATATCCGTCTTGCAGTAATTTATCTAAGTTGTTTACAGTTGAGTCACTGGACTACCGTAGTGAACCGAAATCCTGACATGGTCCCTCTCTATTGATAGTTTATTCTCATTTTCTGTCTTTATTGCTCTTTCCTTGCTTCTCTTCCTATTAAATCTTTTAGTTTAGAAAACCAATTACAAACCCCCCATTTGTGACCAAATAGACGGACTCTTACAGATATCTTGCCTCCCTGAGGAGATCGACCTGACTTCCCTAGCTATATAGTTAGTTTAGTTAGTTATTTTTGATAGGTATACGACAGCCTTGTCAAATTTTGGCGCCGTTGCCGGGGAGGCAATTGCCCTATCTGTTTTTATTTCGTTTATTTTATCCGTCTCAGGGAATTTTTATTCCTTGAGACAGTTCTTATTCATTTTCTTTCAGTGTTGTGTATGCCTAGGTCAGACAGGTTGGAGTTAGTTTCAGCTGATTCTGAGCCAGAGAGATTGTTCAGGCATAAACTCCGTCAGCAAAGAGAATCACGAAAGGAAGGCTTGAGTACTTTCGAACCCGAACTTCAGCATTTCCTATTTACATAAGATCAATCTTTAGTAGAAGATAATCTCAGTTCTGTAAATCAACCAGTAAAGATGCCGAATATTGCAAGTCATTCGGAGCCTAAAGCATAATCTATTCCTAAGG
The DNA here is from genome assembly GCF_048544455.1 of Silene latifolia. Lineage (NCBI taxonomy): Eukaryota > Viridiplantae > Streptophyta > Magnoliopsida > Caryophyllales > Caryophyllaceae > Silene > Silene latifolia. Next base: position 87,976 of record NW_027413334.1, read on the forward strand.
GTTTCATTCTCCAGACTGAGGATGGGAATACTTTTGACATCCGTCCGTCCTATATCAATATGGTGGAGAGAAATCTCTTTAGAGGTGTGGCAGGTGAAGACCCGAGGAAGCATATGGAGGTCTTTACGGACTACTGTTCTACTATCCCCGCCACAAAGGGGGTAACTCAAGACAAGATTAAGGAGGTGCTGTTTCCTTTTTCTTTGACTGACTCAGCTAGGGAGTGGTTGACTGACTTGGACCGTACGGCCGCGGGGATCACAGATTGGGAGACCCTTGCTCTTGCTTTTTATAAGAGATATTTCCTTCCGCAGCGTACTAATCAGCTGAGGGCCAAGATCACTAGTTTCAAGCAGGCACCGGATGAAACGTTCTATGAAGCTTGGTGCCGATTCAAGAGGTTGGTGAGGTCTCTTCCTTACCATGGTTTTGATCCGTGGTTTCTCTCCAATCAGTTATACAATGGGCTATACGATGATCACAGAGCCATACTTGATGCTTCATCCAACGGACGATTTCAAAAGAATACCGATGATGATAAGGGATGGGCTATTATTGAAGAGATGGCGACCTCTGTGCTGAGTATGGGAACCCGAGGGATGGTATCAGAACAGTTCATGCAGTCGATAAGTAAGTTGTGGCTAAGCTGGAAGCCATGAATGCTAGGTTTGATAAGTTGGAGTTGCATTCTGCTGGGGAGCCTCAAACGGTCCATTTACTTACTAGAGGGGAGACTGTCACATGTGAGAGGTGTGGGAGCAACGACGGTCACACTGCTGTTGGTTGTCTTACAGAGAAGGAACAAGTCCTTGCTTTTCAACAATACAGGTAAGGAGGGGGTTCCTATTATAATAACCAAGGGGCAGTCCATCCCAATTTGAGGTGGACAAGTCAAAATGTGCTCAATCCTACCCCTCCTCCACAGAAGCAGCAACCATATGTCCCTCCTCATAAGGCTCAACAAGGCTTTCAGAAGCTTCCTTCCTTTCCTACACCGAACCAAGGTGCATCATCTTCAGGTGGAGTAAGTGAGATAGGTGAGTTAAAGACAATGCTGCAGTCTTTGACAAAGCAATGGCAACTGAGTGACCAACAAAAAGATGCGTCCATCAAGTCACTTGAAACTCAAGTTGCCCAGTTAGCCGCGAACTAGTCCACAAGGAAACCGGGTCATTTACCGTCACAAGCTGATAAAAATCCACACGAGACGGTGAATTTAATAAATATGAGAAGCGGTCGTTCATATCAGGGACCGGAATTGTTGAAATCAGACCCGAAGGAGGTAATTACTGCTGATGAACAGTGTTCTGTTGAAGAAAAAAAGCTGACGACAAAGAAAATACTCGATCGAATGATTTCTGGGGGTCGATCGAGTAAAAATGTGGAAGAAAGGACTCGATCGAGTGGAATTTCTGCTCGATCAAGTGAACAGGAAAAAGAAGAGCTCGATCGAGTAAATAAAACTGCTCGATTGAATGATTTTGTTGAATATTCTACTCGATCGAGTGATATTTTTGCTCGATTGAGTGCTGTTGACAAAGAAGACCTTGATCGAGAGCCTGCTAGTGCTCGATCGAGTGAAACATCGCCTGAAAGACCTCGTTCGAGAGGAAAGAAGTCTCGTTCGAAGGATTTAGAGCTTGATCCGGCTGATACATTGGAAGAGAGGAACAAAGGTCTCGAGATACCCATCACGGTGCCCTTCCCGAGGAGTTTGCAGAGTACTAAGGCTAATCAACAATTCGGCAAATTTGCCGAACTCCTGAAAAGCTTGCAAGTCACTGTGCCATTCGCCGAATTGCTGACACAGGTACCCTCTTACCTTAAATTTATGAAAGAAATTCTATCACGTAAGAGGCACATTAATGACCATGAGACGGTAGCTTTGACCTAGGTAGGGACGGCCCTAGTTCAGAATAAGTTACCTCCCAAACAGTCAGACCCGGGTAGTTTTTCGATTCCGTGTCACATTGGTACCCACTTGATTGATAACGCGTTATGCGATCTTGGCGCTAGCGTGAGTGTCTTACCGCTGTCTCTGGCTAAGAGACTTGGTTTGACCAAGTTTAATTTCACAAATATGACTATTCAGATGGCCGACCATAGTATATCACGGCCACTAGGTGTCATAGAAGACATACCTGTTAAGATCGGGAGGTTCTTTATTCCC
>NW_027413335.1:0-88562 GCF_048544455.1 Silene latifolia
GTTGATTCCTTAAATGAGCTCGGACACGTGATAGAAAAACAAGGAAAAAAGAAAGGGGTCGGTACAACCTTCGAGCGGTACAGAATTGAAGTGTATAATACGGTTTTCGGGATTAGGGTTCGAACAAAATTCTCGGAAATCACATAGAAAGTTCCTCGGGTCAGAAAAATCGGCCACGCAAAGTTTGAGCACCAACGGAAGACATTTTGGGGTGCGGTGTACCAAACCAGCGTGGTTAAAACTCGGATTATAGTGAAAAATGTGTTAAAGCTTTCGTTATTTGGTCAAATCGACGGAGTTGATTCCTTAAATGACCTCGGACACGTGATTGAAAAACAGGAGAAAAAATAAACGTGGTCCGGTACAACCTTCCGAGCAGGTGAAATGAAGTGTATAATCACGGTTTTGGTTCGGGGTCCGAACAAAATTCTCGAGAAATCACATAGAAAGTTCCTCGGGTCGGATCAAGCGGCCACGCAAAGTTTGAGCACCAACGGAAGACATTTGGGGTGCCGGTGTGCCACAAATCAGCATTAGCGAAACCTTCGGATTATCGTGAAAAATGTGTTAAAGCTCGTTATTTGGTGAAATCGAGCGAGGTTGATTTGATCGAAAACTGAGTTGATTCTGAAATGAGCTCGGACGTGTGATTGAAAACGGGAGAAAAAGCAGGGTCCGCATCACGACCTTCCAAGCAGCTAAAATTGAAGTGTATAATACGGTTTTTCGGGTTAAGGTCCGGAACAAAATTCTCCGGAAATCACATAAAAGTTCCTCGGGTCGATAAAGCGGCCACACAAAGTTTGAGCACCAACGGAAGACATTTGGGGTACCCGGTGTGCCACAAACCGACATTCCGCTTCGGATTATCGTAAAAATGTGTTAAAGCTCGTTATTTGGTGAAATAGAACAAGTTGATTTTCTGAAATCGAGCAGGTTGATTCCTTAAATTAGCTCGGACGCGTGATTGAAAAACAGGGAGAAAAAGCAGGTCGGTACAACCTTCCGAGCATTTGAAATTGAAGTGTTATAATACACGGTTTTTCGGGATTACGGGGTCCCGTAACAAAATTCTCCGGAAATCACATAGAAAGTTCCTCGGTCGGATAAGCGGCCACGCAAAGTTTGAGCACCAACGGAAGACATTTGGGGGTGCAGGTGTGCTACAAACCAAGATTGAAACTCGGATTATCGTGAAAAATGTGTTAAAGCTCGTTATTTGGTGAAATCGAACAGTTGATTTTGAAATCGAATGGTTGATTCTGAAATGAGCTCGGACGCGTGATTGAAAAGCGGGAGAAAAAAGCGGGGTCGTCATCGACCTTCCAAGCATTTGAAATTGAAGTGTATAATACACGGTTTCGGGATTCCGGGGTCCCGGAACAAAATTCTCCGTAAATCACATAAAAAAATTCCTCGGGTGGATAAAGCGGCCACGCAAAGTTTGAGCACCAACGGAAGACATTTTGGGTGCTTGTGTGTCACAAAAAACCCGGATTCGACGTAAACTTCGGATTATCGTGAAAAATGTGTTAAAGCTCGTTATTTGAGGTAGAAATCGAATGCATTGATTCACGAAATCGAACGAGGTTGATTCCTTAAATGAGCTCGGATCGTGATTGAAAAGCGAGGAGAAAAAGCGAGGATCCAGTCTGACCTTAGAACGGCTCAAATTGAAGTGTATATAATACATGGTTTTGAGATTCCTGGGTCACGGAACAAAATTCTCCGAGAAATCACATAGAAAGTTCCTCGGGTTAGATAAAGCGGCCACGCAAAGTTTGAGCACCAACGGAAGACATTTAAGTGCCGAGTGTATCATAAACCAGCGATCGCAGAAACTTCGGATTATCGTGAAAAATGTGTTAAAGCTCGTTATTTGAGTGAAATTGAAACGGAGTTGATTTTAAATTGAAACAGGTTCATTCTGAAATGAGCTCGGACGCGTGATTGAAAAGCGAGGAGAAAAAGATACGGGGTCAGTACGACCTTCGAGCAAATTTGAAATTGAAGTGTTATAATACACGGTTTCGGGATTAGGGGTCCCGTAACAAAATTCTCGGAAATCACATAGAAAGTTCCTCGGGTCGGATAAAGCGGCCACGCAAAGTTTGAGCACCAACGAAAGAAATTTGGGGGTGCGGTGTGCCACTAAACCGGCATTCGCCGAAACTTCGGATTATCGTGAAAAATGTGTTAAAGCTCGTTATTTGGTGACATCGAAACAGGTTGATTCTGAAATCGAACAGGTTAATTCTGAAATGAGCTCGGACGCGTGATTGAAAGCGAGGAGAAAAAGAAACGAGGGTCGATACGACCTTCCGACAGTTGAAATTGAAGTGTATAATACACGGTTTAAAGGGATTAGGGTCCCGTAACAAAATTCTCGGAAATCACATAGAAAGTTCCTCGGGTCAGATAAAGTGGCCACGCAAAGTTTGAGCACCAACGGAAGACATTTGGGGGTCCCGGTGTGCCACAAACCGGCGTTAATAGAAACTTCGGATTATCGTGAAAAATGCGTTAAAGCTCGTTATTTGGTGAAATCGAAAGGTTGATTTGAAATCGAACAGGTTGATTCTGAAATGAGCTCGGACGCGTGATTGAAAAACTTCGGAGAAAAGAAACGAGGGTCGTACGACCTTCCAAAGCAATGAAATTGAAGTGTATAATACACGGTTTCGGGATGGGGTCCGGAACAAAATTCTCGGAAATCACATAAAAATTCCTCGGGTCGAGAGAAGCGGCCACGCAAAGTTTGAGCACCAACGGAAGACTTTTGGGGGTGCTGGTGTGCCACAAACCAGCATTCGCGAAACTCGGATTATCGTGAAAAATGTGTTAAAGCTCGTTATTTGAGGTAGAAATCGAAGCAGTTGATTCCTCAAATCGAACAGGTTGATTCCTTAAATGAGCTCGGACGCGTGATTGAAAAATAGGGAGAAAAAAAAGCGAGGGTCGGTACAACCTTCCGAGCATTTGAAATTGAAGTGTATATAATATATGGTTTTCGGGATTCGGGGTCACGGAACAAAATTCTCGGAAATCACATAGAAAGTTCCTCGGGTTAGATAAATCGGCCACGCAAAGTTTGAGCACCAACGGAAGACATTTGGGGTGCGGTGCGCCACAAATGACATTCGCCGAAACTCGGATTATCGTGAAAAATGTGATAAAGCTCGTTATTTAAGGCTGAAATCGAACAGGTTGGTTCCTTAAATGAGCTCGGACGCGTGATTGAAAAACAGGGAGAAAAAGAAACGAGGTCGGTACAACCTTCGAGCAATTTGAAATTGAAGTGTATATAATATATGGTTTTCGGGATTAGGGGTCACGGAACAAAATTATCGGAAATCACATAGAAAGTTCCTCGGGTTAGATAAATCGGCCACGCGAAGTTTGAGCACCAACGGAAGACATTTGGGGGTGCCGTGGTGCGCCCAAACCCGACGTTCGCCGAAACTCGGATTATCGTGAAAAATGTGTTAAAGCTCGTTATTTGAATCTGAAATCGAACAGGTTGATTCCTGAAATGAGCTCGGACGCGTGATTGAAAAACGGGGAGAAAAAGCGGTCGGTACAACCTTTGAGCAAATTTGAAATTGAAGTGTATATAATACATGGTTTTCGTGATTAAGGTCCCGAAACAAAATTCTCGAAATCACATAGAAAGTTCTCGGGTCGGATAAGCGGCCACGCAAAGTTTGAGCACCAACGGAAGACATTTAGGGGTGCCGGTGCGCCACAAACCAACATTCGCCGAAACTCGGATTATCGTGAAAAATGTGTTAAATCTCGTTATTTGGGGCTGAAATCGAACAAGTTGATTCCGAAATCGAACAGGTTGATTCCTGAAATGAGCTCGGACGCGTGATTGAAAAACAAGGAAAAAAAAAAGGGTTTGGTACGACCTTCGAGCAGTGAAAGTGAAGTGTATAATACACGGTTTTTCGGGATTCCGGGATCCCGGAACAAAATTCTCGGAAATCACATAGAAAGTTCCTCGGGTCGGATAAAGCGGCCACACAAAGTTTGAGCACCAACGGAAGACATTTGGGGGTGTCGGTGTGCCCAATCGACATTCGCAGAAACTCAGTTATCGTGAAAAATGTGTTAAAGCTCGTTATTTGGTGAAATCGAACGGGTTGATTTCGAAATCGAGCAGGTTGATTTACGAAATGAACTCGGACGCGTGATTGAAAAAGGGGAGAAAAAAGGGGTCAGTACGACCTTCGAGCAGTGAAATTGAAGTGTTATAATACACGGTTTTTCGGGATTCGGGGTCCGTAACAAAATTCTCCGGAAATCGCATAGAAAGTTCCTCGGGTCAGATAAAGCGGCCACGGAAAATTTGAGCACCAACGGAAGACATTTGGGGTGCGGTGTGCCCAAAGCGACGTTAGAAACTCGGATTATCGTGAAAAATGTGTTAAAGCTCGTTATTTGGTGCTGAAATCGAACAGTTTGATTTCTGAAATGAGCTCGGACGCGTGATTGAAAACGAGGGAAAAAAACGGGGGTCGTCGACCTTCGAGCAGTGAAATTAAAGTGTATAATACACGGTTTTTCGGGATTAGGGTCCGTAACAAAATTTTCCGGAAATCACATAGAAAGTTCCTCGGGTCGGATAAAGCGGCCACGCAAAGTTTGAGCACCAACGAAAGACATTTGGGGGTGCGTGTGCCACAAACCGGACATTCGCAGAAACTCGGATTATCGTGAAAAATGTGTTAAAGCTCGTTATATGAGGCTTAAATCGAACAGGTTGATTCCTTAAATGAGCTCGGACACGTGATTGAAAAACAGGGAGAAAAAAAACAGGGTCCGGTACAACCTTCCGAGCAGTGAAATTGAAGTGTATAATACACGGTTTTCGGGATTCGGGGTCTCGGAACAAAATTCTCTGGAAATCACATAGAAAGTTCCTCGGGTCAGATAAAGCGGCCACGCAAAGTTTGAGCACCAACGGAAGAAATTTGGGGGTGCCGGTGTGCAACAAACCAGCATTCGCGAAACTCGGATTATCGTGAAAAATGGGTTAAGCGCGTTATTTGGTGAAATCGAACAAGTTGATTCTGAAATCGAACGGGTTGATTCTGAAATCGAACAGGTTGATTCTGAAATTATCTCGGACGCGTGATTGAAAAACGGGAGAAAAAGAAATAGGGTCGATACGACCTTAGAGCAGTGAAATTGGAGTGTATAATACACGGTTTTTCGGGATTCCGGGGTCCTGGAACAAAGTTCTCGGAAATCACATAGAAAGATCCTCGGGCGAGATCAAGCGGCCACGCAAAGTTTGAGCACCAACGGAAGACATTTGGGGTGCCGGTGTGCCACAAACCGGCATTCGCAGAAACTCGTATTATCGTGAAAAATGTGTTAAAGCTCGTTATTTGGGCTGAAATCGAACAGGTTGATTCCTGAAATCGAACAGGTTGATTCTGAAATCGAACAGGTTGATTCTTGAAATGAGCTCGGACGCGTGATTGAAAAACGGGGAGAAAAAAAAGGGGGCCCGTACGACCTTGAACGACTCAAATTGAAGCTGTATAATACACGGTTTTCGGGATTAGGGGTCCGGAACAAAATTCTCGAAAATCACATAGAAAGTTCCTCGGGTCGGATAAAGCGGCCACGCAAAGTTTGAGCACCAACGGAAGAAATTTGGGGGTGCGGTGTGCCTGAAACCGCGTCGCGAAGCTTCGGATTATCGTGAAAAATGTGTTAAAAGCGCGTTATTTGAATTTGAAATCGAACAGGTTGATTTCGAAATCGAGCAGGTTGATTCTGAAATGAGCTCGGACGCGTGATTGAAAAACAGGGAGAAAAAAAACGGGGCTCGTACGACCTTGAGCATTTGGCCGAAGTGTATAATACACGGTTTTCGGGATTCGGGGTCCGGAACAAAATTCTTCGGAAATCACATAGAAAGTTCCTCGGGTCAGATAAAGCGGCCACGGAAAGTTTGAGCACCAACGGAAGACATTTTGGGGTGCCGGTGTACCAAACCAAGCATTCGCGAAACACGGATTATAGTGAAAAATGTGTTAAAGCTCGTTATTTGAGGTGAAATCGAACAGGTTGATTCCTGAAATGAGCTCGGACACGTGATTGAAAAACAGGAGAAAAAAACAGGGTCGGTACAACCTTCCGAGCATTTGAAATTGAAGTGTATAATACACGGTTTTGGGATTAGGGATTTGAAACAAATATCTCGGAAATCACATAGAAAGTTCCTCGGGTCGAGATAAAGCGGCCACGGAAAGTTTGAGCACCAACGGAAGACATTTGGGGTGCCGGTGTGCCACCAACCAGCATTCGCCGAAACTCGGATTATCGTGAAAAATGTGTTAAAGCTCGTTATTTGAGGTGAAATCGAACGAGGTTGATTTGAAATCGAACGAGTTGATTCTGAAATGAGCTCGGACACGTGATTGAAAAACGAGGAGAAAAAAAACGAGGGTCGGTACAACCTTCCGAGCAGCATTTGAAATTGAAGTGTATAATACACGGTTTTCGGGATTCCGGGGTCCGGAACAAAATTCTTCGGAAATCACATAGAAAGTTCCTCGGGTCGGATAAAGCGGCCACGCAAAGTTTGAGCACCAACGGAAGAAATTTGGGGGTGCCGATGTGCCACAAACCGACATTCGCAAAGAAACTCGGATTATCGTGAAAAATGTGTTAAAGCGCGTTATTTGATTTGAAATCGACAGGTTGATTCTGAAATCGAACAGGTTGATTCTGAAATTATCTCGGACGTGTGATTGAAAAACGGGGAGAAAAAGAAATAGGGTCAGTACGACCTTTCGAGCATTTGAAATTGGAGTGTATAATACACGGTTTTCGGGATTAGGGTCCGGAACAAAGTTCTCCGTAAATCACATAGATAGATTCTCGAGGCAGATCAAGCGGCCACGCAAAGTTTGAGCACCAACGGAAGACATTTGGGGTGCCGGTGTGCCACAAACCAGCATTCGCCGAAACTCGTATTATCGTGAAAAATGTGTTAAAGCTCATTATTTGGTGAAAACGAGCAGGTTGATTCTGAAATCGAACAGGTTGATTCTGAAATCGAACAGGTTGATTCTTGAAATGAGCTCGGACGCGTGATTGAAAACTAGGGAGAAAAAAAACGGGGCCGGTGCGACCTTCCGAGCATTTGAAATTGAAGTGTATAATACACGGTTTTCGGGATTCGGGGTCCGGAACAAAATTCTCGAAATCACATAGAAAAATCCTCGGGTCAGATAAAGCGGCCACGCAAAGTTTCAGCACCAACGAAAGACATTTGGGGGTGCCGGTGTGCCACAAACCAGCATTCGCCGAAACTCGGATTATCGTGAAAAATGTGTTAAAGCTCGTTATTTGAGGCTTAAATCGAACAGGTTGATTCCTTAAATGAGCTCGTACACGTGATTGAAAAACAGGAGAAAAAGAAACGGGTCGGTACAACCTTCCGAGCAGTGAAATTGAAGTGTATAATACACGGTTTTCGGGATTCAGGGTCCGGAACAAAATTCTCAGGAAATCACATAGAAAGTTCCTCGGGTCGAGATAAGCGGTCACGCAAAGTTTTGCACCAACGGAAGAAATTTGGGGGTGCCGGTGTGCCACAAACCAGCATTCGCGAAACTCGGATTATCGTGAAAAATGTGTTAAAGCGCGTTATTTGGTGAAATCGAACAGGTTGATTCTGAAATCGAACGAGGTTGATTCTGAAATCGAACAGGTTGATTCTGAAATGAGCTCGGACGCGTGATTGAAAACGAGGAGAAAAAAAACAGGGCCAGTACGACCTTCGAAACGGCTGAAATTGAAGTGTATAATACACGGTTTTTCGGGATTCGGAGTCCCGGAACAAAATTCTCCGGAAATCACATAGAAAGTTCCTCGGGTCGGATAAAGCGGCCACGCAAAGTTTGAGCACCAACGGAAGAAATTTGGGGGTGCGGTGTGCCCAAACCAGCATTCGCGAAACTCGGATTATCGTGAAAAATGTGATAAAGCGCGTTATTTGAGGCTGAAATCGAACAGGTTGATTCCTGAAATCGAACAGGTTGATTCTGAAATGAGCTCGGACGCGTGATTGAAAAACAGGGAGAAAAAGAAACGGGGCTCGATACGACCTTGAGCATTTGAAATTGAAGTGTATAATACACGGTTTTGAATTCGGGGTCCCGGAACAAAATTCTCGGAAATCACATAGAAAGTTCCTCGGGTCAGATAAAACGGCCACGGAAAGTTTGAGCACCAACGGAAGACATTTTGGGGTGCGGTGTGCCTGAAACCCGATTCGCGAAACACGGATTATAGTGAAAAATGTGTTAAAGCTCGTTATTTGAGGCTGAAATCGACAGGTTGATTCCTTAAATGACCTCGGACACGTGATTGAAAAACGAGGAGAAAAAGAAACGAGGGTCGGTACAACCTTACGAGCAGTGAAATTGAAGTGTATAATACACGGTTTTCGGGATTAAGGGGTTTGGAACAAATATCTCCGAAATCACATAGAAAGTTCCTCGGGTCGAGATAAAGCGGCCACGGAAAGTTTGAGCACCAACGGAAGACATTTGGGGGTGCGGTGTGCCTGACAGGCATTCGCGAAACTCGGATTATCGTGAAAAATGTGTTAAAGCTCGTTATTTGGTGAAATCGAGCAGGTTGATTTGAAATCGAGCAGGTTGATTCTGAAATGAGCTCGGACACGTGATTGAAAAACAGGAAAAAAAGCGAGGGTCGGTACAACCTTCGAGCAATTTGAAATTGAAGTGTATAATACACGGTTTTCGGGATTCGGGGTCGGAACAAAATTCTCGAAATCACATAGAAAGTTCCTCGGGTCGAGATAAAGCGGCCACGCAAAGTTTGAGCACCAACGGAAGAAATTTGGGGGTGCCGGTGTGCCACAAACCAGCATTCGCCGAAACTCGGATTATCGTGAAAAATGTGTTAAAGCTCGTTATTTGAGGATGAAATCGAACAGGTTGATTCTTGAAATCGAACAGGTTGATTCCTGAAATTAGCTCGGACGCGTGATTGAAAAACGGGGAGAAAAAGAAATAGGGTCGTCGACCTTCCGAGCAGTGAAATTGGAGTGTATAATACACGGTTTTCGGGATTAGGGGTCCGGAACAAAGTTCTCTGGAAATCACATAGAAAGATCCTCGGGCCAGATCAAGCGGCCACGCAAAGTTTGAGCACCAACGGAAGACATTTGGGGGTGCGGTGTGCCTGAAACCGACATTCGCGAAACTCGTATTATCGTGAAAAATGTGTTAAAGCTCGTTATTTGAGGCTTAAATCGAGCAGGTTGATTCCTGAAATCGAACAGGTTGATTCTGAAATCGAAACGAGTTGATTCGAAATGAGCTCGGACGCGTGATTGAAACGAGGAGAAAAAAAGGGGCCAGTACGACCTTGAGCAGAAATTGAAGTGTATAATACACGGTTTTTCGGGATTCGGGGTCCCGGAACAAAATTCTCCGGAAATCACATAGAAAAATCCTCGGGTGGATAAAGCGGCCACGCAAAGTTTGAGCACCAACGGAAGAAACTTGGGGGTGCGGTGTGCCTAAACCCGGCATTCGCAGAAACTCGGATTATCGTGAAAAATGTGTTAAAGCACGTTATTTGAGGCTTAAATCGAACAGGTTGATTCCTTAAATGAGCTCGGACACGTGATTGAAAAACGAGGAGAAAAAAAAAGGGTCGGTACAACCTTCCGAGCGGCAATTTGAAATTGAAGTGTATAATACACGGTTTTCGGGATTCAAGGGTTCCGGAACAAAATTCTCCGGAAATCACATAGAAAGTTCCTCGGGTCAGATAAATCGGCCACGCAAAGTTTGAGCACCAACGGAAGACATTTTGGGGTGCCGGTGTGCCACAAACCAGCATTCGCCGAAACTCGGATTATAGTGAAAAATGTGTTAAAGCTCGTTATTTGAAATTTGAAATCGAACAGGTTGATTCCTTAAATGACCTCGGACACGTGATTGAAAAACGAGGAGAAAAATAAACGGGTCGGTACAACCTTCCGAGCATTTGAAATTGAAGTGTATAATACACGGTTTTCGGGATTAGGGGTCCGGAACAAAACTCTCAGAAATCACATAGAAAGTTCCTCGGGCGGATCAAGCGGCCACGCAAAGTTTGAGCACCAACGGAAGACATTTGGGGTGCTGGTGTGCCAAATCGGCATTCGCGAAACTCGGATTATCGTGAAAATTGTGTTAAAGCTCGTTATTTGAAATTTGAAATCGAACGAGTTGATTTGAAATCGAGCAGTTGATTCTGAAATGAGCTCGGACGTGTGATTGAAAAACGAGGAGAAAAAAAGAGGGTCGATGCGACCTTCCAAGCGGCTAAAATTGAAGTGTATAATACACGGTTTTTCGGGATTCGGGGGTCCGGAACAAAATTCTCCGGAAATCACATAGAAAAGTTCCTCGGGTCAGATAAACGGCCACACAAAGTTTGAGCACCAACGGAAGACATTTGGGGGTGCGGTGTGCCTAACCCCAGCATTCGCGAAACTCGGATTATCGTAAAAAATGTGTTAAAGCTCGTTATTTGGTGAAATAGAACAAGTTGATTTCGAAATCGAACAGGTTGATTCCTTAAATGAGCTCGGACGCGTGATTGAAAAACGGGGAGAAAAAAAACGCGGTCGGTACAACCTTCCGAGCATTTGAAATTGAAGTGTTATAATACACGGTTTTTCGGGATTACGGGGTCCCGTAACAAAATTCTCCGGAAATCACATAGAAAGTTCCTCGGGTCGAATAAAGCGGCCACGCAAAGTTTGAGCACCAACGGAAGAAATTTGGGGGTGCGGGTGTGCCACAAACCAGCATTCCAAAACTCGGATTATCGTGAAAAATGTGTTAAAGCTCGTTATTTGAAATTGAAATCGAACAGGTTGATTCTGAAATCGAACAGGTTGATTTCTGAAATGAGCTCGGACGCGTGATTGAAAAACAGGGAGAAAAAGAAACGGGGCCGGTGCGACCTTCTTCAGAACGGCTAAAATTGAAGTGTATAATACACGGTTTTTCGGGATTCGGGGTCCCGGAACAAAATTCTCGGAAATCACATAGAAAGTTCCTCGGGTCAGATAAAGGGGCCACGGAAAGTTTGAGCACCAACGGAAGACATTTGGGGGTGCCGGTGTGCTACAAACCAGCATTCGCCGAAACTCGGATTATAGTGAAAAATGTGTTAAAGCTCGTTATTTGAAATTTGAAATCGAACAGGTTGATTCCTTAAATGAGCTCGGACACGTGATTGAAAAACGAGGAGAAAAAAAGCAGGGTCGGTACAACCTTCCGAGCGGTGAAATTGAAGTGTATAATACACGGTTTTTCGGGATTCAAGGGGTCGGAACAAAATTCTCGGAAATCACATAGAAAGTTCCTCGGGTCAGATAAAGCAGCCACGCAAAGTTTGAGCACCAACGAAAGACATTTGGGGGTGCCGGTGTGCCTAAACCGGATTGCAGAAACTCGGATTATCGTGAAAAATGTGTTAAAGCTCGTTATTTGAAATTGAAATCGAACAGGTTGATTCTGAAATCGAACAGGTTGATTCCTAAAATTAGCTCGGACGCGTGATTGAAAAACAGGGAGAAAAAGAAATAGGGTCGGTACGACCTTAGAGCAGTGAAATTGGAGTGTAATACGGTTTTCGGGATTCGGGGTCCCGGAACAAAGTTCTCGGAAATCACATAGAAAGTTCCTCGGGCAGATCAAGCGGCCACGCAAAGTTTGAGCACCAACGGAAGACATTTGGGGGTGCCGGTGTGCCACAAACCAGCATTCGCCGAAACTCGGATTATCGTGAAAAATGTGTTAAAGCTCGTTATTTGAGGTAGAAATCGAACAGGTTGATTCCTGAAATCGAACAGGTTGATTCCTTAAATGAGCTCGGACGCGTGATTGAAAAACGGGGAGAAAAAGAAACTGGGTCGGTCTGACCTTCCGAAAGTGAAATTGAAGTGTATATAATACATGGTTTTTGAGTTTCGGGGTCCGGAACAAAATTCTCGGAAATCACATAGAAAGTTCCTCGGGTTAGATAAAGCGGCCACGCAAAGTTTGAGCACCAACGGAAGACATTTGGGGGTCTTTGGTGCGCCCCAAACCAGCATTCGCCGAAACTCGGATTATCGTGAAAAATGTGTTAAAGCTCGTTATTTGTGCATTTGAAATCGAACTGGTTTTTCTGAAATCGAACAGGTTGATTCGAAATGAGCTCGGACGCGTGATTGAAAACGGGGAGAAAAAAAGCGAGTGCAGTACGACCTTCCGAAATTTGAAATTGAAGTGTATAATACACGGTTTTTCGGGATTAGGGGCCTGGAACAAAATTCTCGGAAATCACATAGAAAGTTCCTCGGGTTAGATAAAGCGGCCACGCAAAGTTTGAGCACCAACGGAAGACATTTGGGGGTGCCGGTGTGCCCAAACCAAGATTCGCCAAAACTCGGATTATCGTGAAAAATGTGTTAAAGCTCGTTATTTGGAGCTGAAATCGAACAGGTTGATTTCGAAATCGAACAGTTGATTTCTGAAATCGAACAGGTTGATTCTTGAAATGAGCTCGGACGCGTGATTGAAAAACAGGGGAGAAAAAAGCGATTATCCGTACGACCGAGCAGTGAAATTGAAGTGTATAATACACGGTTTTTCGGGATTCCCGGAACAAAATTCTCCGGAAATCACATAGAAAGTTCCTCGGGTCGAATAAAGCGGCCACGCAAAGTTTGAGCACCAACGGAAGACATTTGGGGGTGCGGTGTGCCACAAACCAAGATTCGCCCAAACTCAGTTATCGTGAAAAATGTGATAAAGCTCGTTATTTGAGGTGAAATCGAACAGGTTGATTTCTGAAATCGAACAGGTTGATTCCTGAAATGAGCTCGAACGCGTGATTGAAAAACAGGGAGAAAAAGAAACAGGGCCCGGTATGACCTTCCGAACGTACGAAATTGGAGTGTATAATACACGGTTTTCTAGATTCAGGTCCGGAACAAAATTCTCGGAAATCACATAGAAAGTTCCTCGGGTCAGATAAAGAGGCCGCGGAAAGATTGAGCACCAACGGAAGACATTTGGGGGTGCCGGTGTGCCACAAACCAGCATTCGCCGAAACTCGGATTATCGTGAAAAATGTGTGAAAGCTCGTTATTTGAGGCTGAAATCGAACAGGTTGATTTCTGAAATCGAACAGGTTGATTCATGAAATGAGCTCGGACGCGTGATTGAAAAACAGGAGAAAAAAAACGAGGGTCAGTACGACCTTCGAGAATTTGAAATTGAAGTGTATAATACACGGTTTTCGGGATTCCGGGGTCCCGTAACAAAATTCTCGGAAATCACATAGAAAGTTCCTCGGGTCAGATAAAGCGGCCACGCAAAGTTTGAGCACCAACGGAAGAAATTTGGGGGTGCCGGTGTGCCACAAACCAGCATTCGCCGAAACTCGGATTATCGTGAAAAATGTGTTAAAGCTCGTTATTTGAGACTGAAATCGAACAGGTTGATTCCTGAAATCGAACGGGTTGATTCCTGAAATGAGCTCGGACGCGTGATTGAAAAACAGGGAGAAAAAGAAATAGGGTCGGTACGACCTTCCGAACGGCTGAAATTGGAGTGTATAATATACGGTTTTTCGGGATTCCGAGGTCCCGCAACAAAATTCTCCCTAAATCACATGGAAAATGCCTCGGCTCAGATAAAGCGGCCACACAAAGTTTGAGCTCCAACGGAAGACATTTGGAAGTCTTAGGTGTGCCACAAACCGGCATTCGTAGAAACTCGGATTATCGTGAAAAATGTGTTAAAGCTCGTTATTTGAGGTGAAATCGAACAGGTTGATTCCTGAAATGAGCTCGGACGCATGATTGAAAAACGGGGAGAAAAAGAAACACGATTGGTACAACCTTCCGAGCAGGTGAAGTGAAGTGTATATATAATACATGGTTTTCGGGATTTAGGGATCCCGAAACAAAATTCTCGAAATCACATAGAAAGTTCCTCGGGTCAGATAAAGCAGCCACGCAAAGTTTGAGCACCAACGGAAGACATTTGGGAGTGTCGGTGCGCCACAAACCAGCATTCGCCAAAACTCGGATTATCGTGAAAAATGTGTTAAAGCTCGTTATTTGAGGCTGAAATCGAACAGGTTGATTCCTGAAATCGAACAGGTTGATTCCTGAAATGAGCTCGGATGCGTGATTGAAAAACAGGGAGAAAAAAAACAGGGTCAGTCGACCTTCGAACAGTGAAATTGAAGTGTATAATACACGGTTTTTGGGGATTTCGGGGTCCCGGAACAAAATTCTCCGGAAATCACATAGAAAGTTCCTCGGGTCAGATAAAGAGGCCACGGAAAGATTGAGCACCAACGGAAGACATTTGGGGGTGGCGGTGTGCCACAAACCAGCATTCGCCGAAACTCGGATTATCGTGAAAAATGTGTTAAAGCTCGTTATTTGAGGCTGAAATCGAACAGGTTGATTCTGAAATCGAACAGGTTGATTCTGAAATGAGCTCGGACGCGTGATTGAAAAACAGAGAGAAAAAAAGCAGTGCAGTACGACCTTCCGAACTGAAATTGAAATTGAAGTGTATAATAGAGCGGTTTTCGGGATTCCGGGGTCCCCGGAACAAAATTCTCGGAAATCACATAGAAAGTTCACGGGTCGAGATAAAGCGTCCACGCAAAGTTTGAGCACCAACGGAAGACATTTGGGGGTGCCGGTGCGCCACAAACCAAAGATTCGCGAAACTCGGATTATCGTGAAAAATGTGTTAAAGCTCGTTATTTGAGGTGAAATCGAACAGGTTGATTCCTGAAATCGAACAGGTTGATTCCTGAAATGAGCTCGGACGCGTGATTGAAAAACAGGAGAAAAAGAAATAGGGTCAGACGACCTTGAGCAGGCCGAAATTGGAGTGTATAATACACGGTTTTTCGAGATGCAGGGTCCGGAACAAAGTTCTCGGAAATCACATAGAAAGTTCCCGGGTCGAGATAAAGCGGTCACGCAAAGTTTGAGCACCAACGGAAGACATTTGGGGGTGCGGTGTGCCACAAACCAGCGATTGCGAAACTCGGATTATCGTGAAAAATGTGTTAAAGCTCGTTATTTTTTGGCTGAAATCGAACAGGTTGATTTTGAAATCGAACAGGTTGATTCTGAATTGAGCTCGGACGCGTGATTGAAAAACAGGAGAAAAAGAAACAGGGTCGAGTCGACCTTGAGCAGTGAAATTGAAGTGTTATAATACACGTTTTTCGGGATTCCGGGGTCCCGTAACAAAATTCTCCGGAAATCACATAGTAAGTTCCTCGGGTCAGATAAAGCGGCCACGCAAAGTTTGAGCACCAACGGAAGAAATTTGGGTGTGCCGGTGTGCCACAAACCAGCATTCGCCGAAACTCGGATTATCGTGAAAAATGTGTTAAAGCTCGTTATTTGGTGAAATCGAGCAGGTTGATTCTGAAATCGAACAGGTTGATTCCTGAAATGAGGTCGGACGCGTGATTGAAAAACAGGGAGAAAAACAAACAGGGTCCGGTACGACCTTCCGAACGGCTGAAATTGAAGTGTATTATACACGGTTTTTCGGGATTCCGGAGTCCCGGAACAAAATTCTCCGGAAATCACATAGAAAGTTCCTCGGCTCAGATAAAGCGGCCACGCAAAGTTTGAGCACCAACGGAAGACATTTGGGGGTGCGGAGCGCCACAAACCAAAGATTCGCGAAACTCGGATTATCGTGAAAAATGTGTTAAAGCTCGTTATTTGAGGTGAAATCGAACAGGTTGATTCCTGAAATCGAACAGTTGATTCTGAATTGAGCTCGGACGCGTGATTGAAAAACAGGAGAAAAAGAAACAGGGTCGATACGACCTTGAGCAGTGAAATTGAAGTGTTATAATACACGTTTTCGGGATTCAGGGGTCCGTAACAAAATTCTCGGAAATCACATAGTAAGTTCCTCGGGTCGGATAAAGCGGCCACGCAAAGTTTGAGCACCAACGGAAGAAATTTGGGTGTGCCGGTGTGCCACAAACCAGCATTCGCCGAAACTCGGATTATCGTGAAAAATGTGTTAAAGTTCGTTATTTGAGGCTGAAATCGAACAGGTTGATTCCTGAAATCGAACAGGTTGATTCCTGAAATGAGGTCGGACGCGTGATTGAAAAACAGGAGAAAAACAAACGGGGTCGACGACCTTCCGAACAGTGAAATTGAAGTGTATTATACACGGTTTTTCGGGATTCCGGAGTCCCGGAACAAAATTCTCCGGAAATCACATAGAAAGTTCCTCGGCTCAGATAAAGCGGCCACGCAAAGTTTGAGCACCAACGGAAGACATTTGGGGGTGCCGGAGCGCCACAAACCAGCATTCGCCGAAACTCGGATTATCGTGAAAAATGTGTTAAAGCTCGTTATTTGAGGCTGAAATCGAACAGGTTGATTCCTGAAATCGAACAGGTTGATTCCTGAAATGAGCTCGGACGCGTGATTGAAAAACATGGAAAAAAAGAAATAGGGTCAGTCGACCTTCCGAACGGCGAAATTGGAGTGTATAATACACGGTTTTTCGAGATTCCGGGGTCCCGGAACAAAGTTCTTCGGAAATCACATAGAAAGTTCACCGGGTCAGATAAAGCGTCCACGCAGAGTTTGAGCACCAACGGAAGACATTTGGGGGTGCCGGTGCGCCACAAACCAGCATTCGCCGAAACTCGGATTATCGTGAAAAATGTGTTAAAGCTCGTTATTTGATTTCTGAAATCGAACAGTTGATTCGAAATCGAATAAGTTGATTCTGAAATGAGCTCGGACGCGTGATTGAAAAACAGAGAGAAAAAGAAACAGTGCAGTACGACCTTCCGAACAGTGAAATTGAAGTGTATAATAGACGGTTTTCGGGATTCGGGGTCCCGGAACAAAATTCTCGGAAATCACATAGAAAGTTCCTCGGGTCAGATAAAGCGGCCACGCAAAGTTTGAGCACCAACGGAAGACATTTGGGGGTGTCGGTGTGCCACAAACCAGCATTCGCCGAAACTCGGATTATCGTGAAAAATGTGTTAAAGCTCGTTATTTGAGGTGAAATCGAACGAGGTTGATTTCGAAATCGAACAGTTGATTCTGAAATGAGCTCGAGACGCGTGATTGAAAAACGAGGGAGAAAAAGAAATAGGGTCGATGACCTTGACAGTGAAATTGGAGTGTATAATACACGGTTTTGAGATTCAGGGGTCCGGAACAAAGTTCTCGGAAATCACATAGAAAGTTCCCGGGTCAGATAAAGCGGCCACGCAAGTTTGAGCACCAACGGAAGACATTTGGGGGTGCCAGTGTGCCACAAACCAGTATTCGCCGAAACTCGGATTATCGTGAAAAATGTGTTAAAGCTCGTTATTTGAGGCTGAAATCGAACAGGTTGATTTATGAAATCGAACAGGTTGATTCCTGAATTGAGCTCAGACGCGTGATTGAAAAACAGGGAGAAAAAGAAATAGGGTCGGTACGACCTTCGAACGGTGAAATTGAAGTGTATTATACACGGTTTTCCGGGATTCCGGGGCCCCGGAACAAAATTCTCCGGAAATCACATAGTAAGTTCCTCGGGTCAGATAAAGCGGCCACGCAAAGTTTGAGCACCAACGGAAGAAATTTGGGTGTGCCGGTGTGCCACAAACCAGCATTCGCCGAAACTCGGATTATCGTGAAAAATGTGTTAAAACTCGTTATTTGAGGCTGAAATCGAACAGGTTGATTCCTGAAATCGAACAGGTTGATTCCTGAAATGAGGTCGGACGCGTGATTGAAAAACAGGGAGAAAAACAAACAGGGTCCGGTACGACCTTCCGAACGGCTGAAATTGAAGTGTATTATACACGGTTTTTCGGGATTCCGGGGTCCCGGAACAAAATTCTCCGGAAATCACATAGAAAGTTCCTCGGCTCAGATAAAGCGGCCACGCAAAGTTGGAGCACCAACGGAAGACATTTGGGGGTGCCGGTGTACAAACCAAAGATTCGCGAAACTCGGATTATCGTGAAAAATGTGTTAAAGCTCGTTATTTGAGGTGAAATCGAACGAGTTGATTTCTGAAATCGAACAGGTTGATTCCTGAAATGAGCTCGAACGCGTGATTGAAAAACAGGAGAAAAAGAAACGGGGTCAGTCACGACCTTCCGAACATTTGAAATTGAAGTGTATTATACACGGTTTTCCGGGATTCCGGGGCCCCGGAACAAAATTCTCCGGAAATCACATAGAAAGTTCCTCGGGTAAGATAAAGCAGCCACGCAAAGTTTGAGCACCAACGGAAGACATTTGGGGGTGCCGGAGCGCCACAAACCAGCATTCGTCGAAACTCGGATTATCGTGAAAAATGTGTTAAAGCTCGTTATTTGAGGCTGAAATCGAACAGGTTGATTCCTGAAATCGAACAGGCTGATTCCTGAAATGAGCTCGGACGCGTGATTGAAAAATAGGTAGAAAAAGAAACAGGTCAGTACGACCTTCCGAACATTGAAACCGAAGTATATAATGCACGGTTTTCGGGATTAGGGGCCCGGAACAAAGTTCTCCGGAAATCACATAGAAAGTTCCTCGGGTCAGATAAAGCGGCCACGCAAAGTTTGAGCACCAACGGAAGAAATTTGGGGGGCAGGTGTGCCACAAACCAGCATTCGCCGAAACTCGGATTATCTTGAAAAATGTGTTAAAGCTCGTTATTTGAGGCTGAAATCGAACAAGTTGATTCCTGAAATCGAACAGGTTGATTCCTGAAATGAGCTCGGACGCGTGATTGAAAAACATGGAAAAAAAAAGAAATAGGGTCAGTGCGACCTTACGAACGGTGAAATTGGAGTGTATAATACACGGTTTTCGAGATTCGGGGTCCGGAACAAAGTTCTCCGGAAATCACATAGAAAGTTCACCGGGTCAGATAAAGCGTCCACGCAAAGTTTGAGCACCAACGGAAGACATTTGGGGGTGCCGGTGTGCCACAAACCAGCATTCGCCGAAACTCGGATTATCGTGAAAAATGTGTTAAAGCTCGTTATTTGAGGATGAAATCGAACAGGTTGATTCCTTAAATGAGCTCGGACGCGTGATTGAAAAACAAGGAGAAAAAAAACGGTCGTCAACCTTACGAATGGTGAAATTGAAGTGTATATAATACATGGTTTTTCGGGATTCGAGTCCGGAACAAAATTCTCGAAATCACATAGAAAGTTCCTCGGGTCAGATAAAGCGGCCACGCAAAGTTTGAGCACCAACGGAAGTCATATGGCGGTCGGTGCGCCCAAACCAAAGATTCGCCGAAACTCGGATTAGCGTGAAAAATGTGTTAAAGCTCGTTATTTGAGGTGAAATCGAAACAGGTTGATTCGAAATCGAATAGGTTGATTCGAAATGAGCTCGGACGCGTGATTGAAAAACAGAGAAAAAGAAACGAGTGCAGTACGACCTTCCGAACAGTGAAATTGAAGTGTATAATAGACGGTTTTCGGGATTCGGGGTCCCGGAACAAAATTCTCGGAAATCACATAGAAAGTTCCTCGGGTCAGATAAAGCGGCCACGCAAAGTTTGAGCACCAACGGAAGACATTTGGGGTGCGGTGTGCCACAAACCCGGCATTCGCGAAACTCGGATTATCGTGAAAAATGTGTTAAAGCTCGTTATTTGAGGTGAAATCGAACGCAGGTTGATTTGAAATCGAACAGTTGATTCTGAAATGAGCTCGAGACGCGTGATTGAAAACAGGGAGAAAAAGAAATAGGGTCGATACGACCTTGAACGGTGAAGTTGGAGTGTATAATACACGGTTTTTGAGATTCGGGGTCCGGAACAAAGTTCTCCGGAAATCACATAGAAAGTTCCCGGGTCAGATAAAGCGGCCACGCAAAGTTTGAGCACCAACGGAAGACATTTGGGGGTGCCGGTGTGCCAAACCAAACCCGGCATTCGCGAAACTCGGATTATCGTGAAAAATGTGTTAAAGCTCGTTATTTGAGGCTGAAATCGAACAGGTTGATTTCTGAAATCGAACAGGTTGATTCCTGAATTGAGCTCGGACGCGTGATTGAAAAACAGGGAGAAAAAGAAACAGGGTCAGGTACGACCTTCCGAACGGCTAAAATTGAAGTGTTATAATACACGGTTTTTCGGGATTCCGGGGTCCCGTAACAAAATTCTCCGGAAATCACATAGTAAGTTCCTCGGGTCAGATAAAGCGGCCACGCAAAGTTTGAGCACCAACGGAAGAAATTTGGGTGTGCCGGTGTGCCACAAACCAGCATTCGGCGAAACTCGGATTATCGTGAAAAATGTGTTAAAGCTCGTTATTTGAGGCTGAAATCGAACAGGTTGATTCCTGAAATCGAACAGGTTGATTCCTGAAATGAGGTCGGACGCGTGATTGAAAAACAGGGAGAAAAACAAACAGGGTCCGGTACGACCTTCCGAACGGCTGAAATTGAAGTGTATAATACACGGTTTTTCGGGATTCCGGGGTCCCGGACCAAAATTCTCCGGAAATCACATAGAAAGTTCCTCGCCTTAGATAAATCGGCCACGCAAAGTTTGAGCACCAACGGAAGACATTTGGGGGTGTCGGTGTGCCTGACAAACGGCAAAGATTCGCCGAAACTCGGATTATCGTGAAAAATGTGTTAAAGCTCGTTATTTGAGGTGAAATCGAACAGGTTGATTTACGAAATCGAACAGGTTGATTCTGAAATGAGCTCGGACGCGTGATTGAAAAACAGGGAAAAAAAGAAACAGGGTCGAGACGACCTTCCGAACAGTGAAATTGAAGTGTATTATACACGGTTTCGGGATTCCGGGGCCCCGGAACAAAATTCTCCGGAAATCACATAGAAAGTTCCTCGGGTAAGATAAAGCAGCCACGCAAAGTTTGAGCACCAACGGAAGACATTTGGGGGTGCCGGAGGGCCACAAACCAGCATTCGCCGAAACTCGGATTATCGTGAAAAATGTGTTAAAGCTCGTTATTTGAGGCTAAAATCGAACAGGTTGATTCCTGAAATCGAACAGGCTGATTCCTGAAATGAGCTCGGACGCGTGATTGAAAAATAGGTAGAAAAAAAAGCAGTGCAGTACGACCTTCCGAACATTTGGCCGAAGTGTATAATGCACGGTTTTTCGGGATTAGGGGCCCCGGAACAAAGTTCTCGGAAATCACATAGAAAGTTCCTCGGGTCGAGATAAAGCGGCCACGCAAAGTTTGAGCACCAACGGAAGAAATTTGGGGGTGCCGGTGTACCACAAACCAGCATTCGCCGAAACTCGGATTATCGTGAAAAATGTGTTAAAGCTCGTTATTTGAGGCTGAAATCGAACAGGTTGATTCCTGAAATCGAACAGGTTGATTCCTGAAATGAGGTCGGACGCGTGATTGAAAAACAGGGAGAAAAACAAACAGGGTCCGGTACGACCTTCCGAACGGCTGAAATTGAAGTGTATAATACACGGTTTTTCGGGATTCCGGGGTCCCGGAACAAAATTCTCCGGAAATCACATAGAAAGTTCCTCGGCTTAGATAAAGCGGCCACGCAAAGTTTGAGCACCAACGGAAGACATTTGGGGGTGCCGGTGTGCCACAAACCAGCATTCGCCGAAACTCGGATTATCGTGAAAAATGTGTTAAAGCTCGTTATTTGAGGCTGAAATCGAACAGGTTGATTCCTGAAATCGAACAGGTTGATTCCTGAAATGAGCTCGGACGCGTGATTGAAAACAGGAGAAAAAAAACGGGGTCGTGCGACCTTCCGAACAGTGAAATTGAAGTGTATTATACACGGTTTCGGGATTAGGGGCCCGGAACAAAATTCTCCGGAAATCACATAGAAAGTTCTCGGGTAAGATAAAGCAGCCACGCAAAGTTTGAGCACCAACGGAAGACATTTGGGGGTGCCGGAGTGCCACAAACCAAAGCATTCGCGAAACTCGGATTATCGTGAAAAATGTGTTAAAGCTCGTTATTTGAGGTGAAATCGAAACAAGGTTGATTCTGAAATCGAACAGTGATTCTGAAATGAGCTCGGACGCGTGATTGAAAAATAGGTAGAAAAAGAAACAGGTTAAGTACGACCTTCCGAAGTTGAATCAAGTGTATAATGCACGGTTTTCGGGATTCGGGGCCCCGGAACAAAGTTCTCGGAAATCACATAGAAAGTTCCTCGGGTCAGATAAAGCGGCCACGCAAAGTTTGAGCACCAACGGAAGAAATTTGGGGGGCAGGTGTGCCACAAACCAGCATTCGCCGAAACTCGGATTATCTTGAAAAATGTGTTAAAGCTCGTTATTTGAGGCTGAAATCGAACAAGTTGATTCCTGAAATCGAACAGGTTGATTCCTGAAATGAGCTCGGACGCGTGATTGAAAAACATGGAAAAAAAGAAATAGGGTCGATCGACCTTACGACAGTGAAATTGGAGTGTATAATACACGGTTTTTCGAGATTCCGGGGTCCCGGAACAAAGTTCTCCGGAAATCACATAGAAAGTTCACCGGGTCAGATAAAGCGTCCACGCAAAGTTTGAGCACCAACGGAAGACATTTGGGGGTGCCGGTGTGCCACAAACCAGCATTCGCCGAAACTCGGATTATCGTGAAAAATGTGTTAAAGCTCGTTATTTGAGGCTGAAATCGAACAGGTTGATTCCTTAAATGAGCTCGGACGCGAGATTGAAAAACAAGGAGAAAAAGAAACAGGGTCCGGTACAACCTTCTGAACGGCTGAAATTGAAGTGTATATAATACATGGTTTTTCGGGATTCCGGAGTCCCGGAACAAAATTCTCCAGAAATCACATAGAAAGTTCCTCAGGTCAGATAAAGCGGCCACGCAAAGTTTGAGCACCAACGGAAGACTTTTGGGGGTGCCGGTGCGCCACAAACCAGCATTCGCCGAAACTCGGATTATCGTGAAAAATGTGTTAAAGCTCGTTATTTGAGGCTGAAATCGAATAGGTTGATTCTGAAATCGAATAGGTTGATTCCTGAAATGAGCTCGGACGCGTGATTGAAAAACAGAGAGAAAAAGAAACGAGTGCAGTACGACCTTCCGAACGGTGAAATTGAAGTGTATAATAGAAGGTTTTTCGGGATTCGGGGTCTCGGAACAAAATTCTCCGGAAATCACATAGAAAGTTCCTCGGGTCAGATAAAGCGGCCACGCAAAGTTTGAGCACCAACGGAAGACATTTGGGGGTGCCGGTGTGCCACAAACCAGCATTCGCCGAAACTCGGATTATCGTGAAAAATGTGTTAAAGCTCGTTATTTGAGGCTGAAATCGAACAGGTTGATTTCTAAAATCGATCAGGTGGATTCCTGAAATGAGCTCGGACACGTGATTGAAAAACAGGGAGAAAAAGAAACAGGGTCCGGTACGTCCTTCCGAACGGCTGAAATTGAAGTGTATATAATACACGGTTTTTCGGGATTCCGGGGTCCCTGAACAAAGTTCTCCGGAAATCACATAGAAGGTTCCTCGGGTCAGATAAAGCGGCCACGCAAAGTTTGAGCACCAACGGAAGACATTTGGGGGTGCCGGTGTGCCACAAACCAGCATTCGCCGAAACTCGGATTATCGTGAAAAATGTGTTAAAGCTCGTTATTTGAGGCTGAAATCGAACAGGTTGATTTCTAAAATCGATCAGGTGGATTCCTGAAATGAGCTCGGACACGTGATTGAAAAACAGGGAGAAAAAGAAACAGGGTCCGGTACGTCCTTCCGAACGGCTGAAATTGAAGTGTATATAATACACGGTTTTTCGGGATTCCGGGGTCCCTGAACAAAGTTCTCCGGAAATCACATAGAAAGTTCCTCGGTTCAGATAAAGCGGCCACGCAAAGTTTGAGCACCAACGAAAGAAATTTGGGGGTGCCGGTGTGCCACAAACCAGCATTCGCCGAAACTCGGATTATCGTGAAAAATTTGTTAAAGCTCGTTATTTGAGGCTGAAATCGAACAGGTTGATTCCTGATATCGAACAGGTTGATTCCTGAAATGAGCTCGGACGCGTTATTGAAAAACAGGGAGAAAAATAAATAGGGTCCGGTACGACCTTCCGAACGGTTGAAATTGGAGTGTATAATACACGGTTTTTCGGGATTCCGGGTTCCCGGAACAAAGTTCTCCGGAAATCACGTAGAAAGTTCCCCGGGTCAGATAAATCGGCCACGCAAAGTTTGAGCACCAACGGAAGACATTTGGGGGTGCCGGTGTGCCACAAACCAGCATTCGCCGAAACTCGGATTATCGTGAAAAATGTGTTAAAGCTCGTTATTTGAGGCTGAAATCGAAGAGGTTGATTTCTGAAATCGAACAGGTTGATTCCTGAAATGAGCTCAGACGCGTGATTGAAAAACTGGGAGAAAAAGAAACAGGGTCCGGTACGACCTTTCGAACGGCTGAAATTGAAGTGTACAATACACGGTTTTTCGGGATTCCGGGGTCCCGGAACAAAATTATCCGGAAATCACATAAAAAGTTCCTCGGGTCAGATAAAGTGGCCACGCAAAGTTTGAGCACCAACGGAAGACATTTGGGGGTCCGGTGTGCCACAAACCACCATTCGCCGAAACTCGGATTATCGTGAAAAATGTGTTAAAGCTCGTAATTTGAGGTAGAAATCGAACAAGTTGATTCCTGAAATCGAAAAGGTTGATTCCTTAAATGAGCTCGGGCGCGTGATTGAAAAACAGGGAGAAAAAGAAACAGGGTCCGGTACAACCTTCCGAACGGCTGAAATTGAAGTGTATATAATAATACATGGTTTTTCGGGATTCCGGGGTCCCGGAACAAAATTCTCTAGAAATCATATAGAAAGTTCCTCGGGTCAGATAAAGCGGCCACGCAATGTTTGAGCACCAACGGAAGACATTTGGGGGTGCCGGTGCGCCACAAACCAGCATTTGCCGAAACTCGGATTATCGTGAAAAATGTGTTAAAACTCGTTATTTGAGGTAGAAATCGAACAGGTTGATTCCTGAAATCGAACAGGTTGATTCCTGAAATGAGCTCGGACGCGTGATTGAAAAATATGGAGAAAAAGAAATAGGGTCCGGTACGACCTCCCGAACGGCTGAAATTGAAGTGTATATAATACACGGTTTTTCGGGATTCCAGGGTCCCGGAACAAAATTCTCCGGAAATCACATAGGAAGGTCCTCGAGTTAGATAAAGCGGCCACGCAAAGTTTGAGCACCAATGAAAGACATTTGGGGGTGCCAGTGTGCCAAAAACCAGCATTCGCCGAAACTCGGATTATCGTGAAAAATGTGTTAAAGCTCGTTATTTGAGGCTGAAGTCGAACAGGTTGATTCCTGAAATGAGCTCGGATGCGTGATTGAAAAACAGGGAGAAAAAGAAACAGGGTCCGGTACGACCTTCCGAACGGCTAAAATTGAAGTGTATAATACACGGTTTTTCGGGATTCCGGGCTCCCGGAACAAAATTTTCCGGAAATCACATAGAAAGTTCATCGGGTCAGATAAAGCGGCCACGCAAATTTTGAGCACCAACGGAAGACATTTGTGGGTCCCGGTGTGCCACAAACCAGCATTCGCCGAAACTCCGATTATCTTGAAAATTGTGTTAAAGCTCGTTATTTGAGGCTGAAATCGAACTGGTTGATTTCTGAAATCGAACAGGTTGATTTCTGAAATCGAACAGGTTGATTCCTGAAATGAGCTCGGACGCGTGATTGAAAAACAGGGAGAAAAAGAAACAGGGTCCGGTACGACCTTCCGAACGGCTGAAATTGAAGTTTATAATACACGGTTTTTCGGGATTCCGGATCCCGGAACAAAATTCTCCCTAAATCACATAGAAAGTTCCTCGGGTCAGATAAAGCGGCCACGCAAAGTTTGAGCACCAACGGAAGACATTTGGGGGTGCCGGTGTGCCACAAACCAGCATTCGCCGAAACTCTGATTGTCGTGAAAAATGTGTTAAAGCTCGTTATTTGAGGTGAAATCGAATGGTTGATTTCGAAATCGAACAGGTTGATTCTGAAATGAGCTCGGACGCGTGATTGAAAAACAGGGAGAAAAAGAAACAGGTCCGCTACGACCTTCCGAACGGTGAAATTGAAGTGTATAATACACGGTTTTCGGGATTAGGGGTTCGGAACAAAATTCTCAGGAAATCACATAGAAAGTTCCTCGGGTCAGATTTAGCGGTAACGCAAAGTTTGAGCACCAACGGAAGACATTTGGGGGTGCCGGTGTGCCACAAATCAGCATTCGCCGAAACTCGGATTATCGTGAAAAATGTTTTAAATCTCGTTATTTGAGGCTGAAATCGAACAGGTTGATTCCTGAAATCGAACAGGTTGATTCCTGAAATGAGCTCGGACGCGTGATTGAAAAACAGGGAGAAAAGAAACAGGGTCCGGTACAACCTTCCGAACGGCTGAAATTGAAGTGTATATAATACATGGTTTTTCGGGATTCCGGGGTCCCGGAACAAAATTCTCCAGATATCACATAGAAATTGAAGTGTATAATACTCGGTTTTTCGGGATTCCGTGGCCCCCGAACAAAATTCTCCGGAAATCACATAGAAAGTTCCTCGGGTCAGATAAAGCGGCCACGCAAAGTTTGAGCACCAACGGAAGACATTTGGGGGTGCCGGTGTGCCACAAATTAGCATTCTCCGAAACTCGGATTATCGTGAAAAATGTGTTAAAGCTCGTTATTTGAAACTGAAATCGAACAGGTTGATTTCTGAAATCGAACAGGTTGATTCCTGAAATGAGCTCGGACGCGTGATTGAAAAATAGGGAGAAAAAGAAACAGGGTCTGGTACGACCTTCCGACCGGCTGAAATTGAAGTGTATAATACACGGTTTTTCGGGATTCCGGGGCCCCGGAACAAAATTCTCCGAAAATCACATAGAAAGTTCCTCGAGTCAGATAAAGCGGCCACGCAAAGTTTGAGCACCAACGGAAGAAATTTGGGGGTGCCGGTGTGCCAAAAAAACCAAAGATTCGCGAAACTCCTCGGATTATCGTGAAAAATGTGTTAAAACTCGTTATTTGAGGCTGAAATCGAACAGGTTGGTTCCTTAAATGAGCTCGGACGCGTGATTGAAAAACAGGGAGAAAAAGAAACAGGGTCCGGTATGACCTTCCGAACGGCTGAAATTGAAGTGTATAATACACGGTTTTTCGGGATTCCGGGGTCCCTGAACAAAGTTCTCCGGAAATCACATAGAAAGTTCCTCGGGTCAGATAAAGCGGCCACGCAAAGTTTGAGCACCAACGGAAGAAATTTGGGGGTGCCGGTATGCCACAAACCAGCATTCGCCGAAACTCGGATTATCGTGAAAAATGTGTTAAAGCTCGTTATTTGAGGCTGAAATCGAACAGGTTGATTCCTGAAATGAGCTCGGACGCGTGATTGAAAAACAGGGAGAAAAATAAATAGGGTCCGGTACGACCTTCCGAACGGTTGAAATTGGAGTGTATAATACACGGTTTTTCGGGATTCCGGGTTCCCGGAACAAAGTTCTCCGGAAATCACGTAGAAAGTTCCCCGGGTCAGATAAATCGGCCACGCAAAGTTTGAGCACCAACGGAAGACATTTGGGGGTGCCGGTGTGCCACAAACCAGCATTTGCCGAAACTAGGATTATCGTGAAAAATGTGTTAAAGCTCGTTATTTGAGGCTCAAATCGAACATTTAATTCCTGAAATGAGCTCGGACGTGTGATTGAAAAACAGGGAGAAAAAGAAACAAGGTCCGGTACGACCTTCCGAACGGTAGAAATTGAAGTGTATAATACACGGTTTTTCGGGATTCCGGGGTTCCGGAACAAAATTCTCCGGAAATCACATACAAAGTTCCTCGGGTCAGATAAAGCGGCCACGCAAAGTTTGAGCACCAACGGAAGAAATTTGGGGGTGCCGGTGTGCCACAAATCAGCATTCACCGAAAATCGGATTATCGTGAAAAATGTGTTAAAGCTCGTTATTTGAGGCTGAAATCGAATAGGTTGATTTCTGAAATCGAACAGGTTGATTCCTGAAATGAGCTCGGACGCGTGATTGAAAAACAGGGAGAAAAAGAAACAGGGTCCGGTACAACCTTCCGAACGGCTGAAATTGAAATGTATAATAATACATGGTTTTTCGGGATTCCGGGGTCCCGGAACAAAATTCTCCAGAAATCACATAGAAATTGAAGTGTATATAAATACACGGTTTTTCAGCATTCCGGGGTCCCGAAACAAAATTCTCCCTAAATCACATAGAAAGTTCCTGGGGTCAGATAAAGTGGCCACGCAAAGTTTGAGCACCAACGGAAGACATTTGGGGGTGCCTGTATGCCACAAACCAGCATTCGCCGATACTCGGATTATCGTGAAAAATGTGATAAAGCTCGTTATTTGAGGCTGAAATCGAACAGGTGGATTTCTGAAATCGAACAGGTTGATTCCTGAAATGAGCTCGGACGCGTGATGGAAAAACAGGGAGAAAAAGAAACAGGGTCCGGTACGACCTTCCGAACGGCTGAAATTGAAGTGTATAATACACGGTTTTTCGGGATTCCGGGGTCCCGTAACAAAATTCTCCGGAAATCACATAGAAAGTTCCTCGGGTCAGATAAAGCAGCCACGCAAAGTTTTAGCACCAACAGAAGAAATTTGGGGGTGCCGGTGTGCCACAAACCAACATTCGCCGAAACTCGGATTATCGTGAAAAATGTGTTTGAAGCTCGTTATTTGAGGCTGAAAACGAACAGGTTGATTCCTGAAATCGAACAGGTTGATACCTGAAATGAGCTCGGACGCGTGATTGAAAAACAGGGAGAAAAAGAAATGGGTCCGGTACGACCTTCCGAACGGCTGAAATTGAAGTGTATAAATACACGGTTTTTCGGGATTCCGGGGCCTCGGAACAAAATTCTCCGGAAATCACATAGAAAGTTCCTCGGGTCAGATAAAGCGGCCACGCAAAGTTTGAGCACCAACGGAAGACATTTGGGGGTGCCGGTGTGCCACATACCAGCATTCGCCGAAACTCAGATTATTGTGAAAAATGTGTTAAAGCTCGTTATTTGAGGCTGAAATCGAACAGGTTGATTTCTTAAATCGAACAGGTTGATTCCTGAAATGAACTCGGACGCGTGATTGAAAAATAGGTAGAAAAAGAAACAGGTTCTGGTACGACCTTCCGAACGGCTGAAACTGAAGTGTATAATGCACGGTTTTTCGGGATTCCGGGGCCCCGGAACAAAGTTCTCCGGAAATCACATAGAAAGTTCCTCGGGTCAGATAAAGCGGCCACGCAAAGTTTGAGCACCAACGGAAGAAATTTGGGTGTGCCGGTGTGCCACAAACCAAAGATTCGAAACTCGGATTATCGTGAAAAATGTGTTAAAGCTCGTTATTTGAGATTGAAATCGAACAGGTTGATTCTGAAATCGAACAGGTTGATTCTGAAATGAGCTCGACGCGTGATTGAAAAACAGGGAGAAAAAGAAACAGGGTCCAGAACGACCTTCCGAACGGCTGAAATTGAAGTGTATAATACACGGTTTTCGGGATTCGGGTTCCCGGAACAAAATTCTCCGGAAATCACATAGAAAGTTCCTCGGCTTTGATAAAGCGGCCACGCAAAGTTTGAGCACCAACGGAAGACATTTGGGGGTGCCGGTGTGCCCAAACCAAAGATTCGCCGAAACTCGGATTATCGTGAAAAATGTGTTAAAGCTCGTTATTTGAGGTGAAATCGAACAGGTTGATTTTCGAAATCGAACAGTTGATTCTGAAATGAGCTCAGACGCGTGATTGAAAAACAGGGAGAAAAAGAAACAGGGTCCGGTACGACCTTCCGAACGGCTGAAATTGAAGTGTATTATACACGGTTTTCCGGGATTCCGGGGCCCCGGAACAAAATTCTCCGGAAATCACATATAAAGTTCCTCGGGTAAGATAAAGCAGCCACGCAAAGTTTGAGCACCAACGGAAGACATTTGGGGGTGCCGGAGCGCCACAAACCAGCATTCGCCTAAACTCGGATTATCGTGAAAAATGTGTTAAAGCTCGTTATTTGAGGCTGAAATCGAACAGGTTGATTCCTGAAATCGAACAGGCTGATTCCTGAAATGAGCTCGGACGCGTGATTGAAAAATAGGTAGAAAAAGAAACAGGTTCTGGTACGACCTTCCGAACGGCTGAAACTGAAGTGTATAATGCACGGTTTTTCGGGATTCCGGGGCCCCGGAACAAAGTTCTCCGGAAATCACATAGAAAGTTCCTCGGGTCAGATAAAGCGGCCACGCAAAGTTTGAGCACCAACGGAAGAAATTTGGGGGGCAGGTGTGCCACAAACCAGCATTCGCCGAAACTCGGATTATCTTGAAAAATGTGTTAAAGCTCGTTATTTGAGGCTGAAATCGAACAAGTTGATTCCTGAAATCGAACAGGTTGATTCCTGAAATGAGCTCGGACGCGTGATTGAAAAACATGGAAAAAAAGAAATAGGGTCCGGTACGACCTTCTGAACGGCTGAAATTGGAGTGTATAATACACGGTTTTTCGAGATTCCGGGGTCCCGGAACAAAGTTCTCCGGAAATCACATAGAAAGTTCACCGGGTCAGATAAAGCGTCCACGCAAAGTTTGAGCACCAACGGAAGACATTTGGGGGTGCCGGTGTGCCACAAACCAGCATTCGCCGAAACTCGGATTATCGTGAAAAATGTGTTAAAGCTCGTTATTTGAGGCTGAAATCGAACAGGTTGATTCCTTAAATGAGCTCGGACGCGTGATTGAAAAACAAGGAGAAAAAGAAACAGGGTCTGGTACAACCTTCTGAACGGCTGAAATTGAAATGTATATAATACATGGTTTTTCGGGATTCCGGAATCCCGGAACAAAATTCTCCAGAAATCACATAGAAAGTTCCTCAGGTCAGATAAAGCGGCCACGCAAAGTTTGAGCACCAACGGAAGACATTTGGGGGTGTCGGTGCGCCACAAACCAGCATTCGCCGAAACTCGGATTATCGTGAAAAATGTGTTAAAGCTCGTTATTTGAGGCTGAAATCGAACAGGTTGATTCTGAAATCGAATAGGTTGATTCCTGAAATGAGCTCGGACGCATGATTGAAAAACAGAGAGAAAAAGAAACAGGGTCTGGTACGACCTTCCGAACGGCTAAAATTGAAGTGTATAATAGAAGGTTTTTCGGGATTCCGGGGTCCCCGGAACAAAATTCTCCGGAAATCACATAGAAAGTTCCTCGGGTCAGATAAAGCGGCCACGCAAAGTTTGAGCACCAACGGAAGACATTTGGGGGTGCCGGTGTGACACAAACCAGCATTCGCCGAAACTCGGATTATCGTGAAAAATGTGTTAAAGCTCGTTATTTGAGGCTGAAATCGAACAGGTTGATTTCTAAAATCGATCAGGTTGATTCCTGAAATGAGCTCGGACACGTGATTGAAAAACAGGAGAAAAAAAACAGTGGTCCCAGACGTCCTTCCGAACGGCTGAAATTGAAGTGTATATAATACACGGTTTTTCGGGATTCCGGGGTCCCTGAACAAAGTTCTCCGGAAATCACATAGAAAGTTCCTCGGTTCAGATAAAGCGGCCACGCAAAGTTTGAGCACCAACGAAAGAAATTTGGGGGTGCCGGTGTGCCACAAACCAGCATTCGCCGAAACTCGGATTATCGTGAAAAATTTGTTAAAGATCGTTATTTGAGGCTGAAATCGAATAGGTTGATTCCTGATATCGAACAGGTTGATTCCTGAAATGAGCTCGGACGCGTGATTGAAAATCAGGGAGAAAAATAAATAGGGTCCGGTACGACCTTCCGAACGGTTGAAATTGGAGTGTATAATACACGGTTTTTCGGGATTCCGGGTTCCCGGAACAAAGTTCTCCGGAAATCACGTAGAAAGTTCCCCGGGTCAGATAAATCGGCAACGCAAAGTTTGAGCACCAACGGAAGACATTTGGGGGTGCCGGTGTGCCACAAACCAGCATTCGCCGAAACTCGGATTATCGTAAAAAATGTGTCAAAGCTCGTTATTTGAGGCTGAAATCGAAGAGGTTGATTTCTGAAATCGAACAGGTTGATTCCTGAAATGAGCTCAGACGCGTGATTGAAAAACTGGGAGAAAAAGAAACAGGGTCCGGTACGACCTTTCGAACGGCTGAAATTGAAGTGTACAATACACGGTTTTTAGAGATTCCGGGGTCCCGGAACAAAATTATCCGGAAATCACATAAAACGTTCCTCGGGTCAGATAAAGTGGCCACGCAAAGTTTGAGCACCAACGGAAGACATTTGGGGGTCCGGTGTGCCACAAACCACCATTCGCCGAAACTCGGATTATCGTGAAAAATGTGTTAAAGCTCGTAATTTGAGGTAGAAATCGAACAAGTTGATTCCTGAAATCGAAAAGGTTGATTCCTTAAATGAGCTCGGGCGCGTGATTGAAAAACAGGGAGAAAAAGAAACAGGGTCCGGTACAACCTTCCGAACGGCTGAAATTGAAGTGTATAATACACGGTTTTTCGGGATTAGGGGCCCCGGAACAAAATTCTCCAGAAATCATATAGAAAGTTCCTCGGGTCAGATAAAGCGGCCACGCAATGTTTGAGCACCAACGGAAGACATTTGGGGGTGCCGGTGCGCCACAAACCAGCATTTGCCGAAACTCGGATTATCGTGAAAAATGTGTTAAAACTCGTTATTTGAGGTAGAAATCGAACAGGTTGATTCCTGAAATCGAACAGGTTGATTCCTGAAATGAGCTCGGACGCGTGATTGAAAAATATGGAGAAAAAGAAATAGGGTCCGGTACGACCTCCCGAACGGCTGAAATTGAAGTGTATAATACACGGTTTTTCGGGATTCCAGGGTCCCGGAACAAAATTCTCCGGAAATCACATAGGAAGGTCCTCGAGTTAGATAAAGCGGCCACGCAAAGTTTGAGCACCAATGAAAGACATTTGGGGGTGCGGTGTGCAAAAACCAAAGATTCGCCGAAACTCGGATTATCGTGAAAAATGTGTTAAAGCTCGTTATTTGAGGTCAAGTCGAACAGGTTGATTCTGAAATGAGCTCGGATGCGTGATTGAAAAACAGGGAGAAAAAAAAAGGGTCCGGTACGACCTTCCGAACGGCTGAAATTGAAGTGTATAATACACGGCCGGATTAGGGCTCCGAACAAAATTTTCCGGAAATCACATAGAAAGTTCATCGGGTCAGATAAAGCGGCCACGCAAATTTTGAGCACCAACGAAAGACATTTGTGGGTCCCGGTGTGCCACAAACCAGCATTCGCCGAAACTCCGATTATCGTGAAAATTGTGTTAAAGCTCGTTATTTGAGGCTGAAATCGAACTGGTTGATTTCTGAAATCGAACAGGTTGATTTCTGAAATCGAACAGGTTGATTCCTGAAATGAGCTCGGACGCGTGATTGAAAAACAGGGAGAAAAAGAAACAGGGTCCGGTACGACCTTCCGAACGGCTGAAATTGAAGTTTATAATACACGGTTTTTCGGGATTCCGGATCCCGGAACAAAATTCTCCCTAAATCACATAGAAAGTTCCTCGGGTCAGATAAAGCGGCCACGCAAAGTTTGAGCACCAACGGAAGACATTTGGGGGTGCCGGTGTGCCACAAACCAGCATTCGACGAAACTCTGATTGTCGTGAAAAATGTGTTAAAGCTCGTTATTTGAGGCTGAAATCGAACTGGTTGATTTCTGAAATCGAACAGGTTGATTCCTGAAATGAGCTCGGACGCGTGATTGAAAAACAGGGAGAAAAAGAAACAGGGTCCGGTACGACCTTCCGAACGGCTGAAATTGAAGTGTATAATACACGGTTTTTCGGGATTCCGGGGTTCCGGAACAAAATTCTCCGGAAATCACATAGAAAGTTCCTCGGGTCAGATTTAGCGGTAACGCAAAGTTTGAGCACCAACGGAAGACATTTGGGGGTGCCGGTGTGCCACAAATCAGCATTCGCCGAAACTCGGATTATCGTGAAAAATGTTTTAAATCTCGTAATTTGAGGCTGAAATCGAACAGGTTGATTCCTGAAATCGAACAGGTTGATTCCTGAAATGAGCTCGGACGCGTGATTGAAAAACAGGGAGAAAAGAAACAGGGTCCGGTACAACCTTCCGAACGGCTGAAATTGAAGTGTATATAATACATGGTTTTTCGGGATTCCGGGGTCCCGGAACAAAATTCTCCAGATATCACATAGAAATTGAAGTGTATAATACTCGGTTTTTCGGGATTCCGTGGCCCCCGAACAAAATTCTCTGGAAATCACATAGAAAGTTCCTCGGGTCAGATAAAGCGGCCACGCAAAGTTTGAGCACCAACGGAAGACATTTGGGGGTGCCTGTGTGCCACAAACCAGCATTCGCCGAAACTCGGATTATCGTGAAAAATGTGATAAAGGTCGTTATTTGAGGCTGAAATCGAACAGGTTGATTTCTGAAATCGAACAGGTTGATTCCTGAAATGAACTCGGACGCGTGATTGAAAAACAGGGAGAAAAAGAAACAGGGTCCGGTACGACCTTCCGAACGGCTGAAATTGAAGTGTATATACACGGTTTTTCGGGATTCCGGGGCCCCGGAACAAATTTCTCCGGAAATCACATAGAAAGTTCCTCGGGTCAGATAAAGCGGCCACGCAAAGTTTGAGCACCAACGGAAGAAATTTGGGGGTGCCGGTGTGCCACAAACCAGCATTCGCCGAAACTCGGATTAGCGTGAAAAATGTGTTAAAGCTCGTTATTTAAGGCTGAAATCGAACAAGTTGATTCCTGAAATCGAACAGGTTGATTCCTGAAATGAGCTCGGATGCGTGATTGAAAAACATGGAGAAAAAGAAATAGGGTCTGGTACGACCTTCCGAACGGCTGAAATTGGAGTGTATAATACACAGTTTTTCGGGATTCCGGGGTCCCGGAACAAAGTTCTCCGGAAATCACATAGAACGTTCCACGGGTCAGATAAAGCGGCCACGCAAAGTTTGAGCACCAACGGAGGACATTTGTGGGTGCCGGTGTGCCACAAACCAGCATTCGCCGAAACTCGGATTATCGTGAAAAATGTATTAAAGCTCGTTATTTGAGGCTGAAATCGAACAGGTTGATTTCTGAAATCGAGTAGGTTGATTCCTTAAATGAGCTCGGACGCGTGATTGAAAAACAGGGAGAAGAAGAAACAGGGTCCGGTACAACCTTCCGAACGGCTGAAATTGAAGTGTATAATACATGGTTTTTCGGGATTAGGGGTCCCGAACAAAATTCTCGTAAATCACATAGAAAGTTCCTCGGGTCATATAAAGCGGCCACGCAAAGTTTGAGCACCAACGGAAGACATTTGGGGGTGCCGGTGCGCCACAAACCAGCATTCGCCGAAAATCGGATTATCGTGAAAAATGTGTTAAAGCTCGTTATTTGAGGCTGAAATCGAACAGGTTGATTCTGAAATCGAACAGGTTGATTCCTGATATGAGCTCGGACGCGTGATTGAAAAACAGGGAGAAAAAAAAACAGAGTCTGGTACGACCTTTCGAACGACTGAAATTGAAGTGTATAATAGACGGTTTTTCGGGATTCCGGGGCCCCGGAACAAAATTCTACGGAAATCACATATAAAGTTCCTCGGGTCAGATAAAGCGGCCATGCAAAGTTTGAGCACCAACGGAAGACATTTAGGGGTGGCGGTGTGCCACAAACCAGCATTCGCCGAAACTCGGATTATCGTGAAAAATGTGTTAAAGCTCGTTATTTGAGGCTGAAATCGAACAGGTTGATTTCTGAAATGAGCTCGGACGCGTGATTGAAAAACAGGGAGAAAAAGAAACAAGGTCCGGTACGACCTTCCGAACGGCTCAAATTGAAGTGTATAATACACGGTTTTTCGGGATTCCGGCGTCCCGGAACAAAATTCTCCGGAAATCACGTAGAAAGTTCCTCGGGTCAAATAAAGCGGCCACGCAAAGTTTGAGCACCAACGGAAGAAATTTGGGGGTGCCGGTGTGCCACAAACCAGCATTCGTCGAAACTCGGATTATCGTGAAAAATGTGTTAAAGCTCGTTATTTGAGGCTGAAATCGAATAGGTTGATTCCTGAAATCGAACAGGTTGATTCCTGAAATGAGCTCGGACGCGTGATTGAAAAACAGGGAGAAAAAGAAATAGGGTCCGGTACGACCTTCCGAACGGCTGAAATTAGAGTGTATAATACACGGTTTTTCGGGATTTCGGGGTCCCGGAACAAAGTTCTACGGAAATCACATAGAAAGTTCCTCGGGTCAGATACAGCGGCCACGTAAAGTTTGAGCACCAACGGAAGACATTTGAGGGTGCCGGTGTGCCACAAACCAGCATTCGCCGAAACTCGGATTATCGTGAAAAATGTGTTAAAGCTCGTTATATGAGGCTGAAATCGAACTGGTTGATTCCTTAAATGAGCTCGGACGCGTGATTGAAAAACAGGGAGAAAAAGAAACAGGGTCCGGTACAACCTTCCGAACGGCTGAAATTGAAGTGTATAATACACGGTTTTTCGGGATTCCGGGGTCCCGGAACAAAATTCTCCGGAAATCAGATAGAAAGTTCCTCGGGTCAGATAAAGCGGCCACGCAAAGTTTGAGCACCAACGGAAGACATTTGGGGGTGCCGGTGTGCCACAAACCAGCATTCGCCGAAACTCGGATTATCGTGAAAACTGTGTTAAAGCTCGTTATTTGAGGCTGAAATCGAACAGGTTGATTCCTGAAATGAGCTCGGATGCGTGATTGAAAAACAGGGAGAAAAAGACACAGGGTCCGGTACGCCCTTCCGAACGGCTGAAATTGAAGTGTATAATACACGGTTTTTCGGGATTCAGGGGTCCCGGAACAAAATTCTCCGGAAATCACATAGAAAGTTTCTCGGGTCAGATAAAGCGGCCACGCAAAGTTTGAGCACCAACGGAAGACATTTGGGGGTGCCGGTGTGCCACAAACCAGCATTCGCCGAAACTCGGATTATCGTGAAAAATGTGTTAAAGCTCGTTATTTGAGCTGAAAACCAAACAGTTGATTCGAAATCGAACCGGTTGATTCTTGAAATGAGCTCGGACGCGTGATTGAAAAACAGGGAAAAAAAAGAAACAGGGGTCTGGGACGACCTTCCGAACTATTTGAAATTGAAGTGTATAATAGACGGTTTTTCGGGATTAGGGGCCGGAACAAAATTCTCGGAAATCACATAGAAAGTTCCTCGGGTCGATAAAGCGGCCACGCAAAGTTTGAGCACCAACGGAAGACATTTGGGGGTGCCGGTGTGCCACAAACCAGCATTCGCCGAAACTCGGATTATCGTGAAAACTGTGTTAAAGCTCGTTATTTGAGGCTGAAATCGAACAGGTTGATTCCTTAAATCGAACAGGTTGATTCCTGAAATGAGCTCGGATGCGTGATTGAAAAACAGGGAGAAAAAGACACAGGGTCCGGTACAACCTTCCGAACGGCTGAAATTGAAATGTATATATAATACATGGTTTTTCGGGATTCTGGGGTCCCCGAACAAAATTCTCCAGAAATCACATAGAAAGTTCCTCGGGTCAGATAAAGCGGTCACGCAAAGTTTGAGCTCCAACGGAAGACATTTGGGGGTGCCGGTGTGCCAGAAACCAGCATTCGCCGAAACTCGGATTATCGTGAAAAATGTGTTAAAGCTCGTTATTTGAGGCTGAAATCGAACAGGTTGATTCCTTAAATCGAACAGGTTGATTCCTGAAATGAGCTCGGATGCGTGATTGAAAAACAGGGAGAAAAAGACACGTGGTCCGGTACAACCTTCCGAACTTTGAAATTGAAGTGTATAAAGACGGTTTTTCGGGATTAGGGGTCCGGAACAAAATTCTCGGAAATCACATAGAAAGTTTCTCGGGTCAGATAAAGCGGCCACGCAAAGTTTGAGCACCAACGGAAGACATTTGGGGGTGCCGGTGTGCCACAAACCAGCATTCGCCGAAACTCGGATTATCGTGAAAAATGTGTTAAAGCTCGTTATTTGAGGTAAAAATCGAACAGGTTGATTCCTGAAATCGAACAGGTTGACCTTAAATGAGCTCGGACGAGTGATTGAAAAACAGGGAGAAAAAGAAACAGGGTCCGGTACAACCTTCCGAACGGCTGAAATTGAAGTGTATATATAATACATGTTTTTTCGGGATTCTGGGGTCCCGGAACAAAATTCTCCAGAAATTACATAGAAAGTTCCTCGGGTCAGATAAAGCGGCCACGCAAAGTTTGAGCACCAACGGAAGACATTTGGGGATGCGGTGCGCCACAAACCAAGATTCGCCGAAACTCGGATTATCGTGAAAAATGTGTTAAAGCTCGTTATTTGAGGTGAAATCGAACAGGTTGATTCCTGAAATGAGCTCGGACGCGTGATTGAAAAACAGGAGAAAAAGAAACAGTGGTCCGCACGACCTTCCGAACGGCTTAAATTGAAGTGTATAATACATGGTTTTTCGGGATTCCAGGGTCCCGGAAAAAAATTCTCCGGAAATCACATAGAAAGTTCCTCGGGTCATATAAAGCGGCCACGCACAGTTTGAGCACCAACGGAAGACATTTGGGGGTGCCGGTGTGCCAAAAACCATCATTCGCCAAAACTCGGATTATCGTGAAAAATGTGTTAAAACTCGTTATTTGAGGTCAAGTCGAACAGTCGATTCCGAAATCGAACAGGTTGATTCTGAAATGAGCTCGGACGCGTAATTGAAAGACGGGGAGAAAAGAAACGTGGTCCGACGACCTTCCGAACGGCTGAAATTGAAGTGTATAATACAAGGTTTTTCGGGATTTCGGGGTCCCGGATCAAAATTCTCCGGAAATCACGTAGAAAGTTCCTCGGGTCAGATAAAGCGGCCACGCAAAGTTTGAGCACCAACGGAAGACATTTGGGGGTGCCGATGTGCCACAAACCAGCATTCGCCGAAACTCGGATTATCGTGAAAAATGTGTTAAAGCTCGTTATTTGAGGCTGAAATCGAACAGGTTGATTCCTGAAATGAGCTCGGACGCGTGATTGAAAAACAGGGAGAAAAAGAAACAGGGTCCGGTACGACCTTCCGAACGGCAGTAATTGAAGTGTATAATATACGGTTTTTCGGGATTCCGGGGTCCCGGAACAAAATTCTCCGGAAATCACATAGAAAGTTCCTCGGGTCAGATAAAGCGGCCACGCAAAGTTTGAGCACAAACGGAAGACATTTGGGGGGTGCCGGTGTGCCACAAACCAGCATTCGCCGAAACTCGGATTATCGTGAAAAATGTGTTAAATCTTGTTATTTGAGGTAGAAATCGAACAGGTTGATTCCTGAAATCGAACAGGTTGATTCCTTAAATGAGCTCGGACGCGTGATTGAAAAACAGGGAGAAAAAGAAACAGGGTCCGGTACAACCTTCCGAACGGCTGAAATTGAAGTGTATATATAATACATGGTTTTTCTGGATTCTGGGGTCCCGGAACAAAATTCTACAGAAATCACATAGAAAGTTCCTCGGGTCAGATAAAGCGGTCACGCAAAGTTTGAGCACCAACGGAAGACATTTGGGGGTGCCGGCGCGCCACAAACCATCATTCGCCGAAACTCGAATTATCGTGAAAAATGTGTTAAAGCTCGTTATTTGAGGTAGAAATCGAGCAGGTTAATTCCTGAAATTAGCTCGGATGCGTGATTAAAAAACAGGGAGAAAAAGAAACAGGGTTCGGTACAACCTTCCGAACGGCTGAAATTGAAGTGTATATAATACATGGTTTTTCGGGATTCCGGGGTCCCGGAACAAAATTCTCCATAAATCACATAGAAAGTTCCTCGGGTCAGATAAAGCGGCCACGCAAAGTTTGAGCACCAACGGAAGACATTTGGGGATGCCGGTGCGCCACAAACCAGCATTCGCCGAAACTCGGATTATCGTGAAAAATGTGTTAAAGCTCGTTATTTGAGGCTGAAATCGAACAGGTTGATTCCTGAAATGAGCTCGGACGCGTGATTGAAAAACAGGGAGAAAAAGAAAAGTGGTCCGCACGACCTTCCGAACGGCTTAAATTGAAGTGTATAATACATGGTTTTTCGGGATTCCAGGGTCCCGGAAAAAAATTCTCCGGAAATCACATAGAAAGTTCCTCGGGTCATATAAAGCGGCCACGCACAGTTTGAGCACCAACGGAAGACATTTGGGGGTGCCGGTGTGCCAAAAAACCAGCATTCGCCGAAACTCGGATTATCGTGAAAAATGTGTTAAAACTCGTTATTTGAGGTCAAGTCGAACAGGTCGATTCTGAAATCGAACAGGTTGATTCCTGAAATGAGCTCGGACGCGTAATTGAAAGACAGGGAGAAAAAGAAACAGTGGTCCAGACGACCTTCCGAACTACCGAAATTGAAGTGTATAATACAAGGTTTT
Source organism: Silene latifolia (assembly GCF_048544455.1). Taxonomy (NCBI): domain Eukaryota; kingdom Viridiplantae; phylum Streptophyta; class Magnoliopsida; order Caryophyllales; family Caryophyllaceae; genus Silene; species Silene latifolia. The sequence goes on from NW_027413335.1 coordinate 40,544, forward strand.
TCGGGATTCCGGGGTCCCGGATCAAAATTCTCCGGAAATCACATAGAAAGTTCCTCGGGTCAGATAAAGCGGCCACGCAAAGTTTGAGCACCAACGGAAGACATTTGGGGGTGCCGGTGTGCCACAAACCAGCATTCGCCGAAACTCGGATTATCGTGAAAAATGTGTTAAAGCTCGTTATTTGAGCTGAAATCGAACAGGTTGATTCTGAAATCGAACTGGTTGATTCTTGAAATGAGCTCGGACGCGTGATTGAAAAACAGGGAAAAAAAAGAAACAGGGTCTGGGACGACCTTCCGAACGGCTGAAATTGAAGTGTATAATAGACGGTTTTTCGGGATTCCGGTGCCCCGGAACAAAATTCTCCGGAAATCACATAGAAAGTTCCTCGGGTCAGATAAAGCGGCCACGCAAAGTTTGAGAACCAACGGAAGACATTTGGGGGTGCCGGTGTGCCACAAACCAGCATTCGCCGAAACTCGGATTATCGTGAAAACTGTGTTAAAGCTCGTTATTTGAGGCTGAAATCGAACAGGTTGATTCCTTAAATCGAACAGGTTGATTCTTGAAATGAGCTCGGATGCGTGATTGAAAAACAGGGAGAAAAAGACACAGGGTCCGGTACAACCTTCCGAACGGCTGAAATTGAAGTGTATATATAATACATGGTTTTTCGGGATTCTGGGGTCCCCGAACAAAATTCTCCAGAAATCACATAGAAAGTTCCTCGGGTCATATAAAGCGGCCACGCACAGTTTGAGCACCAACGGAAGACATTTGGGGGTGCCGGTGTGCCAAAAACCATCATTCGCCAAAACTCGGATTATCGTGAAAAATGTGTTAAAACTCGTTATTTGAGGCTGAAGTCGAACAGGTCGATTCCTGAAATCGAACAGGTTGATTCCTGAAATGAGCTCGGACGCGTAATTGAAAGACAGGGAGAAAAAGAAACAGGGTCCGGTACGACCTTCCGAACGGCTGAAATTGAAGTGTATAATACAAGGTTTTTCGGGATTTCGGGGTCCCGGATCAAAATTCTCCGGAAATCACGTAGAAAGTTCCTCGGGTCAGATAAAGCGGCCACGCAAAGTTTGAGCACCAACGGAAGACATTTGGGGGTGCCGATGTGCCACAAACCAGCATTCGCCGAAACTCGGATTATCGTGAAAAATGTGTTAAAGCTCGTTATTTGAGGCTGAAATCGAACAGGTTGATTCCTGAAATGAGCTCGGACGCGTGATTGAAAAACTGGGAGAAAAAGAAACAGGGTCCGGTAAGACCTTCCGAACGGCTGAAATTGAAGTGTATAATACACGGTTTTTCGGGATTCCGGGGTCCCGGAACAAAATTCTCCGGAAATCACATAGAAAGTTCCTCGGGTCAGATAAAGCGGCCACGCAAAGTTTGAGCACAAACGGAAGACATTTGGGGGTGCCGGTGTGCCACAAACCAGCATTCGCCGAAACTCGGATTATCGTGAAAAATGTGTTAAATCTTGTTATTTGAGGTAGAAATCGAACAGTTGATTCCGAAATCGAACAGGTTGATTCCTTAAATGAGCTCGGACGCGTGATTGAAAAACGGGGAGAAAAAGAAACAGGTCCCAGACAACCTTCCGAATTTGAAATTGAAGTGTATATATAATACATGGTTTTTCCGGATTCGGGGTCCGGAACAAAATTCTACGAAATCACATAGAAAGTTCCTCGGGTCAGATAAAGCGGTCACGCAAAGTTTGAGCACCAACGGAAGACATTTGGGGGTGCCGCTGTGCCACAAACCAGCATTCGCCGAAACTCGAATTATCGTGAAAAATGTGTTAAAGCTCGTTATTTGAGGTAGAAATCGAGCAGGTTAATTCTGAAATTAGCTGATGCGTGATTAAAAACAGGGAGAAAAAGAAACAGGGTTCGGTACAACCTTCCGAACGGCTGAAATTGAAGTGTATATAATACATGGTTTTTCGGGATTCCGGGGTCCCGGAACAAAATTCTCCATAAATCACATAGAAAGTTCCTCGGGTCAGATAAAGCGGCCACGCAAAGTTTGAGCACCAACGGAAGACATTTGGGGATGCCGGTGCGCCACAAACCAGCATTCGCCGAAACTCGGATTATCGTGAAAAATGTGTTAAAGCTCGTTATTTGAGGCTGAAATCGAACAGGTTGATTCCTGAAATGAGCTCGGACACGTGATTGAAAAACAGGGAGAAAAAGAAACAGGGTCCGGTACGACCTTCCGAACGGCTTAAATTGAAGTGTATAATACATGGTTTTTCGGGATTCCAGGGTCCCGGAAAAAAATTCTCCGGAAATCACATAGAAAGTTCCTCGGGTCATATAAAGCGGCCACGCACAGTTTGAGCACCAACGGAAGACATTTGGGGGTGCCGGTGTGCCAAAAACCATCATTCGCCAAAACTCGGATTATCGTGAAAAATGTGTTAAAACTCGTTATTTGAGGTCAAGTCGAACAGTCGATTCTGAAATCGAACAGGTTGATTCTGAAATGAGCTCGGACGCGTAATTGAAAGACGGGGAGAAAAAGAAACAGTGGTCAGACGACCTTCCGAACGGCTGAAATTGAAGTGTATAATACAAGGTTTTTCGGGATTCCGGGGTCCCGGATCAAAATTCTCCGGAAATCACATAGAAAGTTCCTCGGGTCGATAAAGCGGCCACGCAAAGTTTGAGCACCAACGGAAGACATTTGGGGGTGCCGGTGTGCCACAAACCAAAGATTCGCGAAACTCGGATTATCGTGAAAAATGTGTTAAAGCTCGTTATTTGAGGATGAAATCGAACAGTTGATTCGAAATCGAACTGGTTGATTCTTGAAATGAGCTCGGACGCGTGATTGAAAAACAGGGAAAAAAAGAAACAGTGGTGCAGGGACGACCTTCCGAGAACTGAAATTGAAGTGTATAATAGACGGTTTTTCGGGATTCGGTGCCCCGGAACAAAATTCTCCGGAAATCACATAGAAAGTTCCTCGGGTCAATAAAGCGGCCACGCAAAGTTTGAGAACCATCGGAAGACATTTGGGGGTGCCGGTGTGCCCAAACCAAAGATTCGCCGAAACTTGGATTATCGTGAAAACTGTGTTAAAGCTCGTTATTTGAGGCTGAAATCGAACAGGTTGATTCCTTAAATCGAACAGGTTGATTCTTGAAATGAGCTCGGATGCGTGATTGAAAAACAGGGAGAAAAAGACACAGGGTCCGGTACAACCTTCCGAACGGCTGAAATTGAAGTGTATATATAATACATGGTTTTTCGGGATTCTGGGGTCCCCGAACAAAATTCTCCAGAAATCACATAGAAAGTTCCTCGGGTCAGATAAAGCGGTCACGCAAAGTTTGAGCTCCAACGGAAGACATTTGGGGGTGCCGGTGTGCCACAAACCAGCATTCGCCGAAACTCGGATTATCGTGAAAAATGTGTTAAAGCTCGTTATTTGAGGTAAAAATCGAACAGGTTGATTCCTGAAATCGAACAGGTTGACCTTAAATGAGCTCGGACGAGTGATTGAAAAACAGGGAGAAAAAGAAACAGGGTCCGGTACAACCTTCCGAACGGCTGAAATTGAAGTGTATATATAATACATGTTTTTTCGGGATTCTGGGGTCCCGGAACAAGATTCTCCAGAAATCACATAGAAAGTTCCTCGGGTCAGATAAAGCGGTCACGCAAAGTTTGAGCTCCAACGGAAGACATTTGGGGGTGCCGGTTCGCCACAAACCATCATTCGCCGAAACTCGAATTATCGTGAAAAATGTGTTAAAGCTCATTATTTGAGGTAGAAATCGAACAGGTTGATTCCTGAAATCGAATAGGTTGATTCCTTAAATGAGCTCGGATGCGTGATTAAAAAACAGAGAGAAAAAGAAACAGGGTCCGATACAACCTTCCGAACGGCTGAAATTGAAGTGTATAATAATACATGGTTTTTCGGGATTCCGGAGTCCCGGAACAAAATTCTCCAGAAATCACATAGAAAGTTCCTCGGGTCAGATAAAGCGGCCACGCAAAGTTTGAGCACCAACGGAAGACATTTGGGGATGCCGGTGCGCCACAAACCAGCATTCGCCGAAACTCGGATTATCGTGAAAAATGTGTTAAAGCTCGTTATTTGAGGCTGAAATCGAACAGGTTGATTCCTGAAATGAGCTCGGACACGTGATTGAAAAACAGGGAGAAAAAGAAACAGGGTCCGGTACGACCTTCCGAACGGCTTAAATTGAAGTGTATAATACATGGTTTTTCGGGATTCCAGGGTCCCGGAAAAAAATTCTCCGGAAATCACATAGAAAGTTCCTCGGGTCATATAAAGCGGCCACGCACAGTTTGAGCACCAACGGAAGACATTTGGGGGTGCCGGTGTGCCAAAAACCATCATTCGCCAAAACTCGGATTATCGTGAAAAATGTGTTAAAACTCGTTATTTGAGGCTGAAGTCGAACAGGTCGATTCCTGAAATCGAACAGGTTGATTCCTGAAATGAGCTCGGACGCGTAATTGAAAGACAGGGAGAAAAAGAAACAGGGTCCGGTACGACCTTCCGAACGGCTGAAATTGAAGTGTATAATACAAGGTTTTTCGGGATTCCGGGGTCCCGGATCAAAATTCTCCGGAAATCACATAGAAAGTTCCTCGGGTCAGATAAAGCGGCCACGCAAAGTTTGAGCACCAACGGAAGACATTTGGGGGTGCCGATGTGCCACAAACCAGCATTCGCCGAAACTCGGATTATCGTGAAAAATGTGTTAAAGCTCGTTATTTGAGGCTGAAATCGAACAGGTTGATTCCTGAAATGAGCTCAGACGCGTGATTGAAAAACTGGGAGAAAAAGAAACAGGGTCCGGTAAGACCTTCCGAACGGCTGAAATTGAAGTGTATAATACACGGTTTTTCGGGATTAGGGGTCCGGAACAAAATTCTCCGGAAATCACATAGAAAGTTCCTCGGGTCCGATAAAGCGGCCATGCAAAGTTTGAGCACAAACGGAAGACATTTGGGGGGTGCCGGTGTGCCACAAACCAGCATTCGCCGAAACTCGGATTATCGTGAAAAATGTGTTAAATCTTGTTATTTGAGGTAGAAATCGAACAGGTTGATTCCTGAAATCGAACAGGTTGATTCCTTAAATGAGCTCGGACGCGTGATTGAAAAACAGGGAGAAAAAGAAACAGGGTCCGGTACAACCTTCCGAACTTTGAAATTGAAGTGTATATATAATACATGGTTTTTACGGATTCGGGGTCCCGGAACAAAATTCTACAGAAATCACATAGAAAGTTCCTCGGGTCAGATAAAGCGGTCACGCAAAGTTTGAGCACCAACGGAAGACATTTGGGGGTGCCGGCGCGCCACAAACCATCATTCGCCGAAACTCGAATTATCGTGAAAAATGTGTTAAAGCTCGTTATTTGAGGTAGAAATCGAAAGCGAGTTAATTCCTGAAATTAGCTCGGATGCGTGATTAAAAACGGGGAGAAAAAAAACGGGGTTCGGTACAACCTTCCGAACGGCTGAAATTGAAGTGTATATAATACATGGTTTTTCGGGATTCCGGGGTCCCGGAACAAAATTCTCCATAAATCACATAGAAAGTTCCTCGGGTCAGATAAAGCGGCCACGCAAAGTTTGAGCACCAACGGAAGACATTTGGGGGTGCCGGTGCGCCACAAACCAGCATTCGCCGAAACTCGGATTATCGTGAAAAATGTGTTAAAGCTCGTTATTTGAGGCTGAAATCGAACAGGTTGATTCCTGAAATGAGCTCGGACACGTGATTGAAAAACAGGGAGAAAAAGAAACAGGGTCCGGTACGACCTTCCGAACGGCTTAAATTGAAGTGTATAATACATGGTTTTTCGGGATTCCAGGGTCCCGGAAAAAAATTCTCCGGAAATCACATAGAAAGTTCCTCGGGTCATATAAAGCGGCCACGCACAGTTTGAGCACCAACGGAAGACATTTGGAGGTGCCGGTGCGCCAAAAACCATCATTCGCCAAAACTCGGATTATCGTGAAAAATGTGTTAAAACTCGTTATTTGAGGCTGAAGTCGAACAGGTTGATTCCTGAAATCGAACAGGTTGATTCCTGAAATGAGCTCGGACGCGTAATTGAAAGACAGGGAGAAAAAGAAAAAGGGTCTGGTACGACCTTCCGAACGGCTGAAATTGAAGTGTATAATACACGGTATTTCGGGATTCCGGGCTCCCGGAACAAAATTCTCCGGAAATCACATAGAAAATTCATCGGGTCAGTTAAAGCGGCCATGCAAAGTTTTAGCACCAACGGAAGACATTTGGGGTGCCGGTGCGCCACAAACCAGCATTCGCCGAAACTCGGATTATCGTGAAAAATGTGTTAAAGCTCGTTATTTGACGCTGAAATCGAACAGGTTGATTTCTGAAATGAGCTCGGACACGTGATTGAAAAACAGGGAGAAAAAGAAACAGGGTCCGGTACGACCTTCCGAACGGCTGAAATTGAAGTGTATAATACACGGTTTTTCGGGATTCCGGGGTCCGGGAACAAAATTCTCCCTAAATCACATAGAAAGTTCCCCGGGTCAGATAAAGTGGCCAACCAAAGTTTGAGCACCAACGGAAGACATTTGGGGGTGCCGTTGTGCCACAAACCAGCATTCGTCGAAACTCGGATTGTCGTGAAAAATGTGTTAAAGCTCGTTATTTGAGGCTGAAATCGAACAGGTTGATTCCTGAAATTGAACAGGTTGATTCCTGAAATGAGCTCGAACGCGTGATTGAAAAACAGGGAGAAAAAGAAACAGGGTCCGGTACGACCTTCCGAACGGCTGAAATTGAAATACACGGTTTTTCGGGATTCCGGGGTCCCGGAACAAATTTCTTTGGAAATCACATAGAAAGTTCCTCGGGTCAGATAAAGCGGCCACGCAAAGTTTGAGCACCAACGGAAGACATTTGGGGGTGCCGGTGTGCCACAAACCAGCATTCGCCGAAACTCGGATTATCGTGAAAAATGTGTTAAAGCTCGTTATTTGAGGTAGAAATCGAACAGGTTGATTCCTGAAATCGAATATGTTGATTCCTTAAATGAGCTCGGACGCGTGATTGAAAAACGGGGAGAAAAAGAAACAGGGTCCGGTACAACCTTCCGAACGGCTGAAATTGAAGTGTATATAATACATGGTTTTTCGGGATTCCGGGGTCCCGGAACAAAATTCTCCAGAAATCACATAGAAAATTCCTTGGGTCAGATAAAGCGGCCATGCAAAGTTTTAGCACCAACGGAAGACATTTGGGGGTGCCGGTGCGCCACAAACCAACATTCGCCGAAACTCGGATTATCGTGAAAAATGTTTTAAAGCTCGTTATTTGAGGCTGAAATCGAACAGGTTGATTCCTGAAATGAGCTCGGACACGTGATTGAAAAACATGGAGAAAAAGAAACAGGGTCCGGTACGACCTTCCGAACGGCTTAAATTGAAGTGTATAATACATGGTTTTTCGGGATTCCAGGGTCCCGGAAATCACATAGAAAGGTCCTCGGGTCAGATAATGCGGCCACGCAAAGTTTGAGCACCAACGGAAGACATTTGGAGGTTCCGGTGCGCCAAAAACCAGCATTCGCTGAAACTCGGATTATCGTGAAAAATGTGTTAAAACTCGTTATTTGAGGCTGAAGTCGAACAGGTTGATTCCTGAAGTCGAACAGGTTGATTCCTGAAATGAGCTCCGACGCGTAATTGAAAGACAGGGAGAAAAAGAAACAGGGTCCGGTACGACCTTCCGAACGGCTGAAATTGAAGTGATACACGATATTTCGGGATTCCGGGCTCCCGGCACAAAATTCTCCGGAAATCACATAGAAAGTTCATCGGGTCAGTTAAAGCGGCCATGCAAAGTTTGAGCACCAACGTAAGACATTTGGGGGTGCCGGTGCACCACAAACCAGCATTCGCCGAAACTCGGATTATCGTGAAAAATGTGTTAAAGCTCGTTATTTGAGGTAGAAATCGAGCAGGTTAATTCCTGAAATGAGCTCGGATGCGTGATTAAAAAACAGGGAGAAAAAGAAACAGGGTTCGGTACAACCTTCCGAACGGCTGAAATTGAAGTGTATATAATACATGGTTTTTCGGGATTCCGGGGTCCCGGAACAAAATTCTCCATAAATCACATAGAAAGTTTCTCGGGTCAGATAAAGCGGCCACGCAAAGTTTGAGCACCAACGGAAGACATTTGGGGGTGCCGGTGCGCCACAAACCAGCATTCGCCGAAACTCGGATTATCGTGAAAAATGTTTTAAAGCTCGTTATTTGAGGCTGAAATCGAACAGGTTGATTCCTGAAATGAGCTCGGACACGTGATTGAAAAACAGGGAGAAAAAGAAACAGGGTCCGGTACGACCTTCCGAACGGCTTAAATTGAAGTGTATAATACATGGTTTTTCGGGATTCCAGGGTCCCGGAAAAAAATTCTCCGGAAATCACATAGAAAGGTCCTCGGGTCAGATAATGCGGCCACGCAAAGTTTGAGCACCAACGGAAGACATTTGGAGGTGCCGGTGGGCCAAAAACCAGCATTCGCTGAAACTCGGATTATCGTGAAAAATGTGTTAAAACTCGTTATTTGAGGCTGAAGTCGAACAGGTTGATTCCTGAAATCGAACAGGTTGATTCCTGAAATGAGCTCGGACGCGTAATTGAAAGACAGGGAGAAAAAGAAACAGGGTCCGGTACGACCTTCCGAACGGCTGAAATTGAAGTGTATAATACACGATATTTCGGGATTCCGGGCTCCCGGCCCAAAATTCTCCGGAAATCACATAGAAAGTTCATCGGGTCAGTTAAAGCGGCCATGCAAAGTTTGAGCACCAACGAAAGACATTTGGGGGTGCCGGTGTGCCACAAACCAGAATTCGCCGAAACTCGGATTATCGTGAAAAATGTGTTAAAGCTCGTTATTTGAGGTAGAAATCGAACAGGTTCCTGAAATCGAATATGTTGATTCCGTAAATGAGCTCGGACGCGTGATTGAAAAACGGGGAGAAAAAGAAACAGGGTCCGGTACAACCTTCCGAACGGCTGAAATTGAAGTGTATATAATACATGGTTTTTCGGGATTCCGGGGTCCCGGAACAAAATTCTGCAGAAATCACATAGAAAGTTCCTTGGGTCAGATAAAGCGGCCATGCAACGTTTTAGCACCAACGGAAGACATTTGGGGGTGCCGGTGCGCCACAAACCAGCATTCGCCGAAACTCGGATTATCGTGAAAAATGTTTTAAAGCTCGTTATTTGAGGCTGAAATCGAACAGGTTGATTCCTGAAATGAGCTCGGACACGTGATTGACAAACATGGAGAAAAAGAAACAGGGTCCGGTACGACCTTCCGAACGGCTTAAATTGAAGTGTATAATACATGGTTTTTCGGGATTCCAGGGTCCCGGAAAAAAATTCTCCGGAAATCACATAGAAAGGTCCTCGGGTCAGATAATGCGGCCACGCAAAGTTTGAGCACCAACGGAAGACATTTGGAGGTTCCGGTGCGCCAAAAACCAGCATTCGCTGAAACTCGGATTATCGTGAAAAATGTGTTAAAACTCGTTATTTGAGGCTGAAGTCGAACAGGTTGATTCCTGAAATCGAACAGGTTGATTCCTGAAATGAGCTCGGACGCGTAATTGAAAGACAGGGAGAAAAAGAAACAGGGTCCGGTACGACCTTCCGAACGGCTGAAATTGAAGTGTATAATACACGATATTTCGGGATTCCGGGCTCCCGGCACAAAATTTTACGGAAATAACATAGAAAGTTCATCGGGTCAGTTAAAGCGGCCATTCAAAGTATGAGCACCAACGTAAGACATTTGGGGGTGCCGGTGCGCCACAAACCAGCATTCGCCGAAACTCGGATTATCGTGAAAAATGTGTTAAAGCTCGTTATTTGAGGCTGAAATCGAACTGGTTGATTCCTGAAATGAGCTCGTACACGTGATTGAAAAACAGGGAGAAAAAGAAACAGGGTCCGGTACGACCTTCCGAACGGCTGAAATTGAAGTGTATAATACACGGTTTTTCGGGATTCCGGGAACAAAATTCTCCCTAAATCACATAGAAAGTTCCCCGGGTCAGATAAAGTGGCCAACCAAAGTTTGAGCACCAACGGAAGACATTTGGGGGTGCCGGTGTGCCACAAACCAGCATTCGTCGAAATCGGATTGTCGTGAAAAATGTGTTAAAGCTCGTTATTTGAGGCTGAAATCGAACAGGTTGATTCTTGAAATTGAACAGGTTGATTCCTGAAATGAGCTCGGACGCGTGATTGAAAAACAAGGAGAAAAAGAAACAGGGTCCGGTACGACCTTCCGAACGGCTGAAATTGAAATACACGATTTTTCAGGATTCCGGGGTCCCAGAACAAATTTCTTTTGAAATCACATAGAAAGTTCCTCGGCTCAGATAAAGCGGCCACGCAAAGTTTGAGCACCAACGGAAGACATTTGGGGGTGCCGGTGTGCCACAAACCAGCATTCGCCAAAACTCGGATTATCGTGAAAAATGTGTTAAATCTTGTTATTTGAGGTAGAAATCGAACAGGTTGATTCCTGAAATCGAACAGGTTGATTCCTTAAATGAGCTCGGACGCGTGATTGAAAAACAGGGAGAAAAAGAAACAGGGTCCGGTACAACCTTCCGAACGGCTGAAATTGAAGTGTATATATAATACATGGTTTTTCTGGATTCTGGGGTCCCGGAACAAAATTCTAAAGAAATCACATAGAAAGTTCCTCGGGTCAGATAAAGCGGTCACGCAAAGTTTGAGCACCAACGGAAGAAATTTGGGGGTGCCGGCGCGCCACAAACCATCATTCGCCGAAACTCGAATTATCGTGAAAAATGTGTTAAAGCTCGTTATTTGAGGTAGAAATCGAGCAGGTTAATTCCTGAAATGAGCTCGGATGCGTGATTAAAAAACAGGGAGAAAAAGAAACAGGGTTCGGTACAACCTTCCGAACGGCTGAAATTGAAGTGTATAATACACGGTATTTCGGGATTCCCGGCTCCCGGCACAAAATTCTCCGGAAATCACATAGAAAGTTCATCGGGTCAGTTAAAGCGGCCATGCAAAGTTTGAGCACCAACGGAAGACATTTGGGGGTGCCGGTGCGCCACAAACCAGCATTCGCCGAAACTCGGATTATCGTGAAAAATGTGTTAAAGCTCGTTATTTGAGGCTGAAATCGAACAGGTTGATTCCTGAAATGAGCTCGGACGCGTGATTGAAAAACAGGGAGAAAAAGAAAAGTGGTCCGCACGACCTTCCGAACGGCCGAAATTGAAGTGTATAATACACGGTTTTCGGGATTCCGGTGTCCCGGAACAAAATTCTCCGTAAATCACATAGAAAGTTCCCCGGGTCAGATAAAGTGGCCAACCAAAGTTTGAGCACCAACGGAAGACATTTGGGGGTGCCGTTGTGCCACAAACCAGCATTCGTCGAAACTCGGATTGTCGTGAAAAATGTGTTAAAGCTCGTTATTTGAGGCTGAAATCGAACAGGTTTATTCCTGAAATTGAACAGGTTGATTCCTGAAATGAGCTCGAACGCGTGATTGAAAAACAGGAGAAAAAGAAACAGGGTCCAGACGACCTTCCGAACTACCGAAATTGAAATACACGGTTTTTCGGGATTCCGGGGTCCCGGAACAAATTTCTTTGGAAATCACTTAGAAAGTTCCTCGGGTCAGATAAAGCGGCCACGCAAAGTTTGAGCACCAACGGAAGACATTTGGGGGTGCCGGTGTGCCACAGACCAAAATTCGCCGAAACTCGGATTATCGTGAAAAATGTGTTAAAGCTCGTTATTTGAGGTAGAAATCGAACAGGTTGATTCCTGAAATCGAATATGTTGATTCCTTAAATGAGCTTGGACGCGTGATTGAAAAACGGGGAGAAAAAGAAACAGGGTCCGGTACAACCTTCCGAACGGCTGAAATTGAAGTGTATATAATACATGGTTTTTCGGGATTCCGGGGTCCCGGAACAAAATTCTCCAGAAATCACATAGAAAATTCCTTGGGTCAGATAAAGCGGCCATGCAAAGTTTGAGCACCAACGGAAGACATTTGGGGGTGCCGGTGCGCCACAAACCAACATTCGCCGAAACTCGGATTATCGTGAAAAATGTTTTAAAGCTCGTTATTTGAGGCTGAAATCGAACAGGTTGATTCCTGAAATGAGCTCGGACACGTGATTGAAAAACATGGAGAAAAAGAAACAGGGTCCGGTACGACCTTCCGAACGGCTTAAATTGAAGTGTATAATACATGGTTTTTCGGGATTCCAAGGTCCCGGAAAAAAATTCTCTGGAAATCACATAAAAAGGTCCTCGGGTCAGATAATGCGGCCATGCAAAGTTTGAGCACCAACGTAAGACATTTGGGGGTGCCGGTGCACCACAAACCAGCATTCGCCGAAACTCGGATTATCGTGAAAAATGTGTTAAAGCTCGTTATTTGAGGTAGAAATCGAGCAGGTTAATTCCTGAAATGAGCTCGGATGCGTGATTAAAAAACAGGGAGAAAAAGAAACAGGGTTCGGTACAACCTTCCGAACGGCTGAAATTGAAGTGTATATAATACATGGTTTTTCGGGATTCAGGGGTCCCGGAACAAAATTCTCCATAAATCACATAGAAAGTTCCTCGGGTCAGATAAAGCGGCCACGCAAAGTTTGAGCACCAACGGAAGACATTTGGGGGTGCCGGTGCGCCACAAACCAGCATTCTCCGAAACTCGGATTATCGTGAAAAATGTTTTAAAGCTCGTTATTTGAGGCTGAAATCGAACAGGTTGATTTCTGAAATGAGCTCGGACACGTGATTGAAAAACAGGGAGAAAAAGAAACAGGGTCCGGTATGACCTTCCGAACGACTTAAATTGAAGTGTATAATGCATGGTTTTTCGGGATACCAGGGTCCCGGAAAAAAATTCTCCGGAAATCACATAGAAAGGTCCTCGGGTCAGATAATGCGGCCACGCAAAGTTTGAGCACCAACGGAAGACATTTGGAGGTGCCGGTGCGCCAAAAACCAGCATTCGCTGATACTCGGATTATCGTGAAAAATGTGTTAAAACTCGTTATTTGAGGCTGAAGTCGAACAGGTTAATTCCGGAAATGAGCTCGGACGCGTAATTGAAAGACAGGGAGAAAAAGAAACAGGGTCCGGTACGACCTTCCGAACGACTGAAATTGAAGTGTATAATACACGATATTTCGGGATTCCGGGCTCCCGGCCCAAAATTCTCCGTAAATCACATAGAAAGTTCATCGGGTCAGTTAAAGCGGCCATGCAAAGTTTGAGCACCAACGGAAGACATTTGGGGGTGCCGGTGTGCCACAAACCAGCATTCGCCGAAACTAGGATTATCGTGAAAAATGTGTTAAAGCTCGTTATTTGAGGTAGAAATCGAACAGGTTGATTCCTGAAATCGAATATGTTGATTCCTTAAATGAGCTCGGACGCGTGATTGAAAAACGGGGAGAAAAAGAAACAGGGTCCGGTACAACCTTCCGAACGGCTGAAATTGAAGTGTATATAATACATGGTTTTTCGGGATTCCGGGGTCCCGGAACAAAATTCTCCAGAAATCACATAGAAAGTTCCTTGGGTCAGATAAAGCGGCCATGCAAAGTTTGAGCACCAACGGAAGACATTTGGGGGTGCCGGTGCGCCACAAACCAGCATTCGCCGAAACTCGGATTATCGTGAAAAATGTTTTAAAGCTCGTTATTTGAGGCTGAAATCGAACAGGTTGATTCCTGAAATGAGCTCGGACACGTGATTGACAAACATGGAGAAAAAGAAACAGGGTCCGGTACGACCTTCCGAACGGCTTAAATTGAAGTGTATAATACATGGTTTTTCAGGATTCCAGGGTCCCGGAAAAAAATTCTCCGGAAATCACATAGAAAGGTCCTCGGGTCAGATAATGCGGCCACGCAAAGTTTGAGCACCAACGGAAGACATTTGGAGGTCCCGGTGCGCCAAAAACCAGCATTCCCTGAAACTCGGATTATCGTGAAAAATGTGTTAAAACTCGTTATTTGAGGCTGAAGTCGAACAGGTTGATTCCTGAAATCGAACAGGTTGATTCCTGAAATGAGCTCGGACGCGTAATTGAAAGACAGGAGAAAAAGAAACAGTGGTCCCAGACGACCTTCCGAACGGCTGAAATTGAAGTGTATAATACACGATATTTCGGGATTCCGGGCTCCCGGCACAAAATTCTCCGGAAATAACATAGAAAGTTCATCGGGTCAGTTAAAGCGGCCATGCAAAGTTTGAGCACCAACGTAAGACATTTGGGGGTGCCGGTGCGCCACAAACCAGCATTCGCCGAAACTCGGATTATCGTGAAAAATGTGTTAAAGCTCGTTATTTGAGGCTGAAATCGAACTGGTTGATTCTGAAATGAGCTCGTACACGTGATTGAAAAACGGGGAGAAAAAGAAACAGGGGGCCATTACGACCTTCCGAACGGCTGAAATTGAAGTGTATAATACACGGTTTTTCGGGATTCCGGGAACAAAATTCTCCCTAAATCACATAGAAAGTTCCCCGGGTCAGATAAAGTGGCCAAGCAAAGTTTGAGCACCAACGGAAGACATTTGGGGGTGCCGGTGTGCCACAAACCAGCATTCGTCGAAATCGGATTGTCGTGAAAAATGTGTTAAAGCTCGTTATTTGAGGCTGAAATCGAACAGGTTGATTCTTGAAATTGAACAGGTTGATTCTTGAAATGAGCTCGGACGCATGATTGAAAAACAGGGAGAAAAAGAAACAGGGTCCGGTACGACCTTCCGAACGGCTGAAATTGAAATACACGGTTTTTCGGGATTCCAGGGTCCCAGAACAAATTTCTTTTGAAATCACATAGAAAGTTCCTCGGGTCAGATAAAGCGGCCACGCAAAGTTTGAGCACCAACGGAAGACATTTGGGGCTGCCGGTGTGCCACAAACCAGCATTCGCCGAAACTCGGATTATCGTGAAAAATGTGTTAAAGCTCGTTATTTGAGGTAGAAATCGAACAGGTTGATTCCTGAAATCGAATATGTTGATTCCGTAAATGAGCTCGGACGCGTGATTGAAAAACGGGGAGAAAAAGAAACAGGTCCAGACAACCTTCCGAACTATTTGAAATTGAAGTGTATATAATACATGGTTTTTCGGGATTCCGGGGTCCCGGAACAAAATTCTGCAGAAATCACATAGAAAGTTCCTTGGGTCAGATAAAGCGGCCATGCAAAGTTTGAGCACCAACGGAAGACATTTGGGGGTGCCGGTGCGCCACAAACCAGCATTCGCCGAAACTCGGATTATCGTGAAAAATGTTTTAAAGCTCGTTATTTGAGGCTGAAATCGAACAGGTTGATTCCTGAAATGAGCTCGGACACGTGATTGAAAAACAAAGAGAAAAAGAAACAGGGTCCGGTACAACCTTCCGAACGGCTGAAATTGAAGTGTATAATACACGGTTTTTCAGGATTCCGGGGTCCCGGAACAAAATTCTTCGGAAATCACATAGAAAGTTTCTCGGGTCAGATAAAGCGGCCACGCAAAGTTTGAGCACCAACAGAAGACATTTGGGGGTGCCGGTGTGCCACAAACCATCATTCGCCGAAACTCGGATTATCGTGAAAAATGTGTTAAAGCTCGTTATATGAGGCTGAAATCGAACAGGTTGATTCCTTAAATGAGCTCGGACGCGTGATTGAAAAACAAGGAGAAAAAGAAACAGGGTCCGGTACAACCTTCCGAACGGCTGAAATTGAAGTGTATAATAGACGGTTTTTCGGGATTCCGGGGTCCAGGAACAAAATTCTCCGGAAATCACATAGAAAGTTTCTCGGGTCAGATAAAGCGGCCACGCAAAGTTTGAGCACCAACGGAAGACATTTGGGGGTGCCGGTGTGCCACAAACCAGCATTCGCCGAAACTCGGATTATCGTGAAAAATGTGTTAAAGCTCGTTATTTGAGGTAGAAATCGAACAGGTTGATTCCTGAAATCGAACAGGTTGATTCCTTAAATGAGCTCGGACGAGTGATTGAAAAACAGGGAGAAAAAGAAACAGGGTCCGGTACAACCTTCCGAACGGCTGAAATTGAAGTGTATATATAATACATGGTTTTTCGGAATTCTGGGGTCCCGGAACAAAATTCTCCAGAAATCACATAGAAAGTTCCTCGGGTCAGATAAAGCGGTCACGCAAAGTTTGAGCTCCAACGGAAGACATTTGGGGGTGCCGGTTCGCCACAAACCATCATTCGCCGAAACTCGAATTATCGTGAAAAATGTGTTAAAGCTCGTTATTTGAGGTAGAAATCGAACAGGTTGATTCCTGAAATCGAATAGGTTGATTCCTTAAATGAGCTCGGATGCGTGATTAAAAAACAGGGAGAAAAAGAAACAGGGTCCGATACAACCTTCCGAACGGCTGAAATTGAAGTGTATAATAATACATGGTTTTTCGGGATTCCGGGGTCCCGGAACAAAATTCTCCAGAAATCACATAGAAAGTTCCTCGGGTCAGATAAAGCGGCCACGCAAAGTTTGAGCACCAACGGAAGACATTTGGGGGTGCCGGTGCGCCACAAACCAGCATTCGCCGAAACTCGGATTATCGTGAAAAATGTGTTAAAGCTCGTTATTTGAGGCTGAAATCGAACAGGTTGATTCCTGAAATGAGCTCGGACACGTGATTGAAAAACAGGGAGAAAAAGAAACAGGGTCCGGTACGACCTTCCGAACGGCTAAAATTGAAGTGTATAAAACACGGTATTTCGGGATTCCGGGCTCCCGGAACAAAATTTTCCGGAAATCACATAGAAAGTTCATCGGGTCAGTTAAAGCGGCCACGCAAAGTTTTAGCACCAACGGCAGACATTTGGGGGTGCCGGTGTGCCACAAACCAGCATTCGCCGAAACTCGGATTATCGTGAAAAATGTGTTAAAGCTCGTTATTTGAGGCTGAAATCGAACAGGTTGATTCTGAAATCGAACAGGTTGATTCCTGAAATGAGCTCGGACGCGTGATTGAAAAACAGGGAAAAAAAAGAAACAGGGTCTGGGACGACCTTCCGAACGGCTGAAATTGAAGTGTATAATAGACGGTTTTTCGGGATTCCGGGGCCCCGGAACAAAATTCTCCGGAAATCCCATAGAAAGTTCCTCGGGTCAGATAAAGCGGCCACGCAAAGTTTGAGCACCAACGGAAGATATTTGGGGGTGCCGGTGTGCCACAAACCAGCATTCGCCGAAACTCGGACTATCGTGAAAACTCTGTTAAAGCTCGTTATTTGAGGCTGAAATCGAACAGGTTGATTCCTTAAATCGAACAGGTTGATTCCTGAAATGAGCTCGGATGCGTGATTGAAAAACAGGGAGAAAAAGACACAGGGTGCGGTACGACCTTCCGAACGGCTGAAATTGAAGTGTATAATAGACGGTTTTTCGGGATTCCGGGGTCCCGGAACAAAATTCTCCGGAAATCACATAGAAAGTTTCTCGGGTCAGATAAAGCGGCCACGCAAAGTTTGAGCACCAACGGAAGACATTTGGGGGTGCCGGTGTGCCACAAACCAGCATTCGCCGAAACTCGGATTATTGTGAAAAATGTGTTAAAGCTCGTTATTTGAGGCTGAAATCGAACAGGTTGATTTTTGAAATCGAACAGGTTGATTCCTGAAATGAGCTCAGACGCGTGATTGAAAAACTGGGAGAAAAAGAAACAGGGTCCGGTACGACCTTCCGAACGGCTCAAATTGAAGTTTATAATACACGGTCTTTCAGGATTCCGTGGTCCCGGAACGAAATTCTCCGGAAATCACATATAAAGTTCCTCGGGTCAGATAAATCGGCCACGCAAAGTTTGAGTACCAACGGAAGACATTTTGGGGTGCCGGTGTGCCACAAACCAGCATTCGCCGAAACTCGGATTATCGTGAAAAATGTGTTAAAGCTCGTTATTTGAGGTAGAAATCGAACAGGTTGATTCCTTAAATGAGCTCGGACGAGTGATTGAAAAACAGGGAGAAAAAGAAACAGGGTCCGGTACAACCTTCCGAACGGCTGAAATTGAAGTGTATATATAATACACGGTTTTTCGGGATTCTGGGGTCCCGGAACAAAATTCTCCAGAAATCATATAGAAAGTTCCTCGGGTCAGATAAAGCGGTTACGCAAAGTTTGAGCTCCAACGGAAGACATTTGGGGGTGCCGGTTCGCCACAAACCATCATTCGCCGAAACTCGAATTATCGTGAAAAATGTGTTAAAGCTCGTTATTTGAGGTAGAAATCGAACAGGTTGATTCCTGAAATCGAATAGGTTGATTCCTTAAATGAGCTCGGATGCGTGATTAAAAAACAGGGAGAAAAAGAAACAGGGTCCGATACAACCTTCCGAACGGCTGAAATTGAAGTGTATAATAATACAAGGTTTTTCGGGATTCCGGGGTCCCGGAACAAAATTCTCCAGAAATCACATAGAAAGTTCCTCGGGTCAGATAAAGCGGCCACGCAAAGTTTGAGCACCAACGGAAGACATTTGGGGTGCGGTGCGCCACAAACCAAAGATTCGCCGAAACTCGGATTATCGTGAAAAATGTGTTAAAGCTCGTTATTTGAGGTGAAATCGAACAGCTTGATTCTGAAATGAGCTCGGACACGTGATTGAAAAACAGGAGAAAAAGAAACAGGGTCCGGTACGACCTTCCGAACGGCTGAAATTGAAGTGTATAATACACGGTTTTTCGGGATTCCGGGAACAAAATTCTCCCTAAATCACATAGAAAGTTCCCCGGGTCAGATAAAGTGGCCAACCAAAGTTTGAGCACCAACGGAAGACATTTGGGGGTGCCGGTGTGCAACAAACCAGCATTCGTCGAAACTCGGATTGTCGTGAAAAATGTGTTAAAGCTCGTTATTTGAGGCTGAAATCGAACAGGTTTATTCCTGAAATTGAACAGGTTGATTCCTGAAATGAGCTCGGACGCGTAATTGAAAGACAGGGAGAAAAAGAAACAGGGTCCGGTACGACCTTCCGAACGGCTAAAATTGAAGTGTATAAAACACGGTATTTCGGGATTCCGGGCTCCCGGAACAAAATTCTCCGGAAATCACATAGAAAGTTCATCGGGTCAGTTAAAGCGGCCACGCAAAGTTTTAGCACCAACGGAAGACATTTGGGGGTGCCATTTGTGCCACAAACCAAAGATTCGCCGAAACTCGGATTATCGTGAAAAATGTGTTAAAGCTTGTTATTTGAGGTGAAATCGAACAGTTGATTCTGAAATCGAACAGGTTGATTCTGAAATGAGCTCGGACGCGTGATTGAAAAACAGGGAGAAAAAGAAACAGGTCCGCTACGACCTTCCGAACGGTGAAATTGAAGTGTATAATACACGGTTTTCGGGATTCGGGATCCGGAACAAAATTCTCCCTAAATCACATAGAAAGTTCCCGGGTCGATAAAGTGGCCAACCAAAGTTTGAGCACCAACGGAAGACATTTGGGGGTGCCGGTGTGCCACAAACCAGCATTCGTCGAAACTCGGATTGTCGTGAAAAATGTGTTAAAGCTCGTTATTTGAGGCTGAAATCGAACAGGTTGATTCCTGAAATGAGCTCGGACACGTGATTGAAAAACAGGGAGAAAAAGAAACAGTGGTCCCAGACGACCTTCCGAACGGCTGAAATTGAAGTGTATAATACACGGTTTTTCGGGATTCCGGGAACAAAATTCTCCCTAAATCACATAGAAAGTTCCCCGGGTCAGATAAAGTGGCCAACCAAAGTTTGAGCACCAACGGAAGACATTTGGGGGTGCCGGTGTGCCACAAACCAAAGATTCGTCGAAACTCGGATTGTCGTGAAAAATGTGTTAAAGCTCGTTATTTGAGGCTGAAATCGAACAGGTTTATTCCTGAAATTGAACAGGTTGATTCCTGAAATGAGCTCGGACGCGTAATTGAAAGACAGGGAGAAAAAGAAACAGGGTCCGGTACGACCTTCCGAACGGCTAAAATTGAAGTGTATAAAACACGGTATTTCGGGATTCCGGGCTCCCGGAACAAAATTCTCCGGAAATCACATAGAAAGTTCATCGGGTCAGTTAAAGCGGCCACGCAAAGTTTTAGCACCAACGGAAGACATTTGGGGGTGCCGGTGTGCCACAAACCAGCATTCGCCGAAACTCGGATTATCGTGAAAAATGTGTTAAAGCTTGTTATTTGAGGCTGAAATCGAACAGGTTGATTCCTGAAATCGAACAGGTTGATTCCTGAAATGAGCTCGGACGCGTGATTGAAAAACAGGGAGAAAAAGAAACAGGGTCCGGTACGACCTTCCGAACGGCTGAAATTGAAGTGTATAATACACGGTTTTTCGGGATTCCGGGATCCGGGAACAAAATTCTCCCTAAATCACATAGAAAGTTCCCGGGTCAGATAAAGTGGCCAACCAAAGTTTGAGCACCAACGGAAGACATTTGGGGTGCTTAGGTGTGCCACAAACCAGCATTCGTCGAAACTCGGATTGTCGTGAAAAATGTGTTAAAGCTCGTTATTTGAGGCTGAAATCGAACAGGTTGATTCCTGAAATGAGCTCGGACACGTGATTGAAAAACAGGGAGAAAAAGAAACAGGGTCCGGTACGACCTTCCGAACGGCTGAAATTGAAGTGTATAATACACGGTTTTTCGGGATTCCGGGATCCGGGAACAAAATTCTCCCTAAATCACATAGAAAGTTCCCCGGGTCAGATAAAGTGGCCAACCAAAGTTTGAGCACCAACGGAAGACATTTGGGGGTGCCGGTGTGCCACAAACCAGCATTCGTCGAAACTCGGATTGTCGTGAAAAATGTGTTAAAGCTCGTTATTTGAGGCTGAAATCGAACAGGTTTATTCCTTAAATTGAACAGGTTGATTCCTGAAATGAGCTCGGACGCGTGATTGAAAAACAGGGAGAAAAAGAAACAGGGTCCGGTACGACCTTCCGAACGGCTTAAATTGAAATACACGGTTTTTCGGGATTCCGGGGTCCCGGAACAAATTTCTTTGGAAATCACATAGAAAGTTCCTCGGGTCAGATAAAGCGGCCACGCAAAGTTTGAGCACCAACGGAAGACATTTGAGGGTGCCGGTGTGCCACAAACCAGCATTCGCCGAAACTCGGATTATCGTGAAAAATGTGTTAAAGCTCGTTATTTGAGGTAGAAATCGAACAGGTTGATTCCTGAAATCGAATATGTTGATTCCTTAAATGAGCTCGGACGCGTGATTGAAAAACGGGGAGAAAAAGAAATAGGGTCCGGTACAACCTTCCGAACGACTGAAATTGAATTGTATATAATACATGGTTTTTCGGGATTCCGGGGTCCCGGAACAAAATTCTCCAGAAATCACATAGAAAGTTCCTTGGGTCAGATAAAGCGGCTTTGCAAAGTTTGAGCACCAACGGAAGACATTTGGGGGTGCCGGTGCACCACAAACCAGCATTCGCCGAAACTCGGATTATCGTGAAAAATGTGTTAAAGCTCGTTATTTGAGGCTGAAATCGAACAGGTTGATTCCTGAAATGAGCTCGGAAACGTGATTGAAAAACAGAGAGAAAAAGAAACAGGGTCCGGTACGACCTTCCGAACGGCTGAAATTGAAGTTATCACACGGTTTTTCGGGATTCCAGGGTCCCGGAAAAAAATTCTCCGGAAATCACATAGAAAGTTCCTCGGGTCAGATAAAGCGGCCATGCAAAGTTTGACCACCAACGGAAGACATTTGGGGGTGCCGGTGTGCCAAAAACCAGCATTCGCCGAAACTCGGATTATCGTGAAAAATGTGTTAAAACTCGTTATTTGAGGCTGAAGTCGAACAGGTTGATCCTGAAATCGAACAGGTTGATTCCTGAAATGAGCTCGGACGCGTAATTGAAAAACAGGGAGAAAAAGAAACAGGGTCCGGTACGACCTTCCGAACGGCTTAAATTGAAGTGTATATACACGGTTTTTCGGGATTCCGGGGTCCCGGAACAAATTTATTTGGAAATCACATAGAAAGTTCCTCGGGTCAGATAAAGCGGCCACGCAAAGTTTGAGCACCAACGGAAGACATTTGGGGGTGCCGGTGTGCCACAAACCAGCATTCGCCGTAACTCGGATTATCGTGAAAAATGTGTTAAAGCTCGTTATTTGAGACTGAAATCGAACAGGTTGATTTCTGAAATCGAACAGGTTGATTTCTGAAATCGAACAGGTTTATTCCTGAAATGAGTTCGGACGCGTGATTGAAAAACGGGGAGAAAAAGAAACAGGGTCCGGTACGACCTTCCGAACGGCTGAAATTGAAGTGTATAATACACGGTTTTTCGGGATTCCGGGGTCCGGGAACAAAATTCTCCCTAAATCACATAGAAAGTTCCCCGTGTCAGATAAAGTGGCCAACCAAAGTTTGAGCACCAACGGAAGACATTTGGGGTGCGGTGTGCCCAAACCAAAGATTCGTCGAAACTCGGATTATTGTGAAAAATGTGTTAAAGCTCGTTATTTGAGGCTGAAATCGAACAGGTTGATTCCTGAAATCGAACAGGTTGATTCCTTAAATGAGCTCGGATGCGTGATTGAAAAACAAGAAGAAAAAGAAACAGGGTCCGCTACGACCTTCCGAATGGCTGAAATTGAAGTGTATAATACACGGTTTTTCGGGATTCCGAGGTCCGGGAACAAAATTCTCCGGAAATCACATAGAAATTTTCTCGGGTCAGATAAAGCGGCCACGTAAAGTATGAGCACCAACGGAAGACATTTGGGGGTGCCGGTGTGCCACAAACCAGCATTCGTCGAAACTCGGATTATCGTGAAAATGTGTTAAAGCTCGTTATTTGAGGCTGAAATCGAATAGGTTGATTTCTGAAATCGAACAGGTTGATTCCTGAAATGAGCTCGGACGCGTGATTGAAAAACAGGGAGAAAAAGAAACAGGGTCTGGTACGACCTTCCGAACGGCTGAAATTGAAGTGTATATAATACACGGTTTTTCGGGATTCCGGGGCCCAGGAACAAAATTCCCCAAAATCACTAGAAATTTCATCGGGTCAGATAAAGCGGCCACGCAAAGTTTGAGCACCAACGGAAGACATTTGGGGGTGCCGGTGTGCCACAAACCAGCATTCGCCGAAACTCGGATTATCGTGAAAAATGTGTTAAAGCTTGTTATTTGAGGCTGAAATCGAACAGGTTGATTCCTGAAATCGAACAGGTTGATTCCTGAAATGAGCTCGGACGCGTGATTGAAAAACAGGGAGAAAAAGAAACAGGGTCCGGTACGACCTTCCGAACTGCTGAATTTGAAGTGTATAATACACGGTTTTTCGGGATTCCGGGGTCCCGAAATTTTTTTTTCCGGAAATCACATAGAAATTTCCTCGGGTCGGATAAAGCGGCCACGCAAAGCTTGAGCACCAACGGAAGACATTTGGGGGTGCCGGTGTGCCACAAACCAGCATTCGTCGAAACTCGGATTATTGTGAAAAATGTGTTAAAGCTCGTTATTTGAGGCTCAAATCGAACAGGTTGATTCCTGAAATCGAACAGGTTGATTCCTTAAATGAGCTCGGACGCGTGATTGAAAAACAGGAAGAAAAAGAAACAGGGTCCGGTACGACCTTCCGAACGGCTGAAATTGAAGTGTATAATACACGGTTTTTCGGGATTCCGGGGTCCGGGAACAAAATTCTCCCTAAATCACATAGAATGTTCCCCGTTTCAGATAAAGTGGCCAACCAAAGTTTGAGCACCAACGGAAGACATTTGGGGGTGCCGGTGTGCCACAAACCAGCATTCGTCGAAACTCGGATTGTCGTGAAAAATGTTTAAAGCTCGTTATTTGAGGCTGAAATCGAACAGGTTGATTCCTGAAATCGAACAGGTTGATTCCTGAAATGAGCTCGGACGCGTGATTGAAAAACAGGGAGAAAAAGAAACAGTGTCCGGTACGACCTTCCGAACGGCTGAAATTGATATACACGATTTTTCGGGATTCCGGGGTCCCGGAACAAAATTCTCTGGAAATCACATAGAAATTTCCTCGGGTCAGATAAAGCGGCCACGCAAATTTTGAGCACCAACGGAAGACATTTGGGGTGCCGGTGTTCCACAAATCAGCATTCGCCGAAACTCGAATTATCGTGAAAAATGTGTTAAAGCTCGTTATTTGAGGCTGAAATCGAACAGGTAGATTCCTGAAATCGAACAGGTTTATTCCTTAAATGAGCTCGGACGCGTGATTGAAAAACAGGGAGAAAAAGAAACAGGGTCTGGTACGACCTTCCGAACGGCTGAAATTGAAGTGTATAATACACGGTTTTTCGGGATTTCGGGATCCCGGAAAAAAATTCTCCGGAAATCACATAGAAATTTCCTCGGCTCAGATAAAGCGGCCACGCAAAGCTTGAGCACCAACGGAAGACATTTGGGGGTGCCGGTGTGCCACAAACCAGCATTCGTCGAAACTCGGATTATTGTGAAAAATGTGTTAAAGCTCGTTATTTGAGGCTGAAATCGAACAGGTTGATTCCTGAAATCGAACAGGTTGATTCCTTAAATGAGCTCGGATGCGTGATTGAAAAACAAGAAGAAAAAGAAACAGGGTCCGCTACGACCTTCCGAACGGCTGAAATTGAAGTGTATAATACACGGTTTTTCGGGATTCCGAGGTCCGGGAACAAAATTCTCCGGAAATCACATAGAAATTTTCTCGGGTCAGATAAAGCGGCCACGTAAAGTATGAGCACCAACGGAAGACATTTGGGGGTGCCGGTGTGCCACAAACCAGCATTCGTCGAAACTCGGATTATCGTGAAAATGTGTTAAAGCTCGTTATTTGAGGCTGAAATCGAATAGGTTGATTTCTGAAATCGAACAGGTTGATTCCTGAAATGAGCTCGGACGCGTGATTGAAAAACAGGGAGAAAAAGAAAAGTGCAGTACGACCTTCCGAACGGTGAAATTGAAGTGTATATAATACACGGTTTTTCGGGATTCAGGGGCCCAGGAACAAAATTCCCCGAAATCACTAGAAAGTTCATCGGGTCAGATAAAGCGGCCACGCAAAGTTTGAGCACCAACGGAAGACATTTGGGGGTGCCGGTGTGCCACAAACCAGCATTCGCTGAAATTCGGATTATCGTGAAAAATGTGTTAAAGCTTGTTATTTGAGGCTGAAATCGAACAGGTTGATTCTTGAAATCGAACAGGTTGATTCGTGAAATGAGCTCGGACGCGTGATTGAAAAACAGGAAGAAAAAGAAACAGGTCCACGACCTTCCGAATCTTTGAATTTGAAGTGTATAATACACGGTTTTTCGGGATTAGGGGTCCCGAAATTTTTTTTTTCCGAAATCACATAGAAATTTCCTCGGGTCGGATAAAGCGGCCACGCAAAGCTTGAGCACCAACGGAAGACATTTGGGGTGCGGTGTGCCACAAACCAAGATTCGTCGAAACTCGGATTATTGTGAAAAATGTGTTAAAGCTCGTTATTTGAGGCTGAAATCGAACAGGTTGATTCCTGAAATCGAACAGGTTGATTCCTTAAATGAGCTCGGACGCGTGATTGAAAAACAGGGAGAAAAAGAAACAGGGTCAGGTACGACCTTCCGAACGGCTGAAATTGAAGTGTATAATACACAGTTTTTCGGGATTACGGGGTCCCGGAACAAAATTCTCGTAAATCGACAGAAAGTTCCTCGGGTGAGATAAAGCGGCCACGCAAAGTTTGAGCACCAACGGAAGACATTTGGGGGTGCGGTGTACCACAAACCAAAGATTCGAAACTCGGATTATCGTGAAAAATGTGTTAAAGCTCGTTATTTGAGGCTGAAATCGAACAGGTTGATTCCTGAAATCGAATAGGTTGATTCCTTAAATGAGCTCGGACGCGTGATTGAAAAACAAGGAGAAAAAGAAACAGGGTCTGGTACGACCTTCCGAACGGCTGAAATGGAAGTGTATAATACACGGTTTTTCGGGATTCCGGGGCCCAGGAACAAAATTCCCCGAAATCACTAGAAAGTTCATCGGGTCAGATAAAGCGGCCACGCAAAGTTTGAGCACCAACGGAAGACATTTGGGGGTGCCGGTGTGCCACGAACCAGCATTCGCCGAAACTCGGATTATCGTGAAAAATGTGTTAAAGCATGTTATTTGAGGCTGAAATCGAACAGGTTGATTCCTGAAATCGAACAGGTTTATTCCTGAAATGAGCTCGGACGCGTGATTGAAAAACAGGGAGAAAAAGAAGCAAGGTCCGGTACGACCTTCCGAACGGCTGAAATTAAAGTGTATAATACACGGTTTTTCGGGATTCCGGAACAAAATTCTCCGGAAATCACATAAAAAGTTTCTCGGGTCAGATTAAGCGGTCACGCAAAGTTTGAGCACCAACGGAAGACATTTGGGGATGCCGGTGTGCCACAAACCAACATTCGCCGAAAGTCGTATTATTGTGAAAAATGTGTTAAAGCTCGTTATTTGAGATAGAAATCGAACAGGTTGATTCCTGAAATCGAACAGGTTGATTCCTTAAATGAGCTCGGACGCGTGACTGAAAAACAGGGAGAAAAAGAAACAGGGTCCGGTACAACCTTCCGAACGGCTGAAATTGAAGTGTTATATAATACATGGTTTTTCCGGATTCCGGGGTCCCGGAACAAAATTTTCCAGAAATCACATAAAAAGTTCCTCGGGTCAGATAAGGTGGCCACGCAAAGTTTGAGCACTAACGGAAGACATTTGGGGGTGCCGGTGCGCCACAAACTAGCATTTGCCGAAACTCGGATTATTGTGAAAAATGTGTTAAAGCTCGTTATTTGAGGTAGAAATCGAACAGGTTGATTCCTGAAATCGAACAGGTTGATTCCTGAAATGAGCTCGGACGCGTGATTGAAAAACAGGGAGAAAAAGAAACATGTGGTCCGACGACCTTCCGAGCAATTTGAAATTGAAGTGTATAATACACGGTTTTTCGGGATTCCAGGGTCCCGGATCAAAATTCTCCGGAAATCACATAGAAAGTTCCTCGGGTCATATTAAGCGGCCACGCAAAGTTTGAGCACCAAAGGAATACATTTGGGGGTGCCAGTGTGCCAAAAACCAGCATTCGCCGAAACTCGGATTATCGTGAAAAATGTGCTAAAGCTCGTTATTTGAGGCTGAAGTCAAACAAGTTGATTCCTGAAATCGAATAGGTTGATAACTGAAATGAGCTCGGACGCGTGATTGAAAAACAGGGATAAAAAGAAATAGGGTCCGGTACGACATTCCGAACGGTTGAAATTGAAGTGTATAATACACGGTTTTTCAGGATTCCGGGGCCCCGGAACAAAATTCTCCGGAAATCACATAGAATGTTCATCGGGTCAGATAAAGCGGCCACGCAAAGTTTGAACACCAACGGAAGACATTTGGGGGTGCCGGTATGCCACAAACCAGCATTCGCCGAAAGTCGTATTATCGTGAAAAATGTGTTAAAGCTCGTTATTTGAGGCTGAAATCGAATAGGTTGATTCCAGAAATGAGCTGGTACGCGTGATTGAAAAACAGGGAGAAAAAGAAGCAGGGTCCGGTACAACCTTCCGAACAGCTGAAATTGAAGTGTATAATACACGGTTTTTCGGGATTTCGGGGCCCTGGAACAAAATTCTCCGGAAATCACATAGAAAGCTCATCGGGTCAGATAAAGCGGCCACGCAAAGTTTGAGCACCAACGGAAGACATTTGGGGGTGCCGGTGTGCCACAAACCAGCATTCGCCGAAACTCGGATTATCGTGAAAAATGTGTTAAAGCTCGTTATTTGAGGTGAAATCGAACAGTTGATTTTTAAATCGAACAGGTTTATTTTACGAAATCGAACAGTTGATTCTGAAATGAGCTCGACGCGTGATTGAAAAACAGGAGAAAAAGAAACAGGTCCCACGACCTTCCGAACAGTGAAATTGAAGTGTATAATACACGGTTTTCGGGATTCCGAGGTCCCGCAACA
This sequence comes from Silene latifolia, assembly GCF_048544455.1. Classification (NCBI taxonomy): domain Eukaryota; kingdom Viridiplantae; phylum Streptophyta; class Magnoliopsida; order Caryophyllales; family Caryophyllaceae; genus Silene; species Silene latifolia. The sequence goes on from NW_027413335.1 coordinate 68,639, forward strand.
AAATTCTCCCTAAATCACATGGAAAATTCCTCGGGTCAGATAAAGCGGCCACGCAAAGTTTGAGCACCAATGGAAGACATTTGGGGTGCTGGTGTGCACAAACCAAAGATTCGCCGAAACTCTGATTATCGTGAAAAATGTGTTAAAGCTCGTTATTTGAGGCTGAAATCGAACAGGTTGATTCCTGAAATCGAACAGGTTGATTCCTGAAATGAGCTCGGACGCGTGATTGAAAAACAGGGAGAAAAAGAAGCAGGGTCCGGTACGACCTTCCGAACGGCTAAAATTGAAGTGTTATACACGGTTTTTCGGGATTCCAGGGTCCCGGAACAAAATTTTACGGAAATCACATAGAAAGTTCATCGGGTCAGATAAAGTGGCCACGCAAAGTTTGAGCACCAACGGAAGACATTTGGGGGTGCCGGTGTGCCACAAAACAGCATTCGCCGAAACTCGGATTGTCGTGAAAAATGTGTTAAAGCTCGTTATTTGAGGTTGAAATCGAACAGGTTGATTTCTGAAATGAGCTCGGACGCGTGATTGAAAAACAGGGAGAAAAAGAAATAGGGTCCGGTACGACCTTCCGAACGGCTGAAATTGAAGTGTATAATACACGGTTTTTCGGGATTCCGGGGTCCCGGAAAAAAATTCTCCGGAAATCACATAGAAAGTTCCTCGGGTCAGATAAAGCGGCCACGCAAAGTTTGAGCACCAACGGAAGACATTTGGGGGTGCCGGTGTGCCACAAACCAGCATTCGCCGAAACTCGGATTATCGTAAAAAATGTGTTAAAGCTCGTTATTTGAGGCTGAAATCGAATAGGTTGATTCCTGAAATCGAACAGGTTGATTCCAGAAATGAGCTGGGACGCGTGATTGAAAAACAGTGAAAAAAAGAAGCAGGGTCCGGTACGACCTTCCGAACGGCTGAAATTGAAGTGTATAATACACGGTTTTTCGGGATTCCAGGGTCCCGGAAAAAAATTCTCCGGAAATCACATAAAAAGTTTCTCGGGTCAGATAAAGCGGTCACGCAAAGTTTGAGCACCAACGGAAGACATTTGGGGGTGCCGGTGTGCCACAAACCAGCATTCGCCGAAAGTCGTATTATCGTGAAAAATGTGTTAAAGTTCGTTATTTGAGATAGACATCGAACAGGTTGATTCCTGAAATCGAACAGGTTGATTCCTTAAATGAGCTCGGACGCGTGATTGAAAAACAGGGAGAAAAAGAAACAGGGTCCGGTACAACCTTCCGAACGGCTGAAATTGAAGTGTTATATAGTACATGGTTTTTCGGGATTCCGGGGTCCCGGAACAAAATTCTCCAGAAATCACATAAAAAGTTCCTCGGGTCAGATAAGGCGGCCACGCAAAGTTTGAGCACCAACGGAAGACATTTGGGGGTGCCGGTGCGCCACAAACCAGCATTCGCCGAAACTCGGATTATTGTGAAAAATGTGTTAAAACTCGTTATTTGAGTCTGAAATCGAACAGGTTGATTCCTGAAATCGAACAGGTTGATTCCTGAAATGAGCTCGGACGCGTGATTGAAAAACAGGCAGAAAAAGAAACAGGGTCCGGTACGACCTTCCGAACGGCTGAAATTGAAGTGTATAATACACGGTTTTTCGGGATTCTAGGGTCCCGGAACAAAATTCTCCGGAAATCACATAGAAAGTTACTCGGGTCAGATTAAGCGGCCACGCAAAGTTTGAGCACCAACGGAAGACATTTGGGAGTGCCAGTGTGCCAAAAACCAGCATTCGCCGAAACTCGGATTATCGTGAAAAATGTGCTAAAGCTCGTTATTTGAGGATGAAGTCAAACAAGTTGATTCCTGAAATCGAATAGGTTGATTCCTGAAATGAGCTCGGACGCGTGATTGAATAATAGGGAGAAAAAGAAATAGGGTCCGGTACGACATTCCGAACGGCTGAAAATGAAGTGTATAATACACGGTTTTTCGGGATTCTGGGGCCCCGGAACAAAATTCTCCGGAAATCACATAGAAAGTTCATCGGGTCAGATAAAGCGGCCACGCAAAGTTTGAGCACCAACGGAAGACATTTGGGGGTGCCGGTGTGCCACAAACCAGCATTCGCCGAAACTCGGATTATCGTGAAAAATGTGTTAAAGCTCGTTATTTGAGGCTGAAATCGAACAGGTTGATTTTTTAAATCGAACAGGTTTATTTCTGAAATCGAACAGGTTGATTCTTGAAATGAGCTCTGACGCGTGATTGAAAAATAGGGAGAAGAAGAAACAGGGTCCGGTACGACCTTCCGAACGGCTGAAATTGAAGTGTATAATACACGGTTTTTCGGGATTCCGAGGTCCCGCAACAAAATTCTCCCTAAATCACATGGAAAATTCCTCGGGTCAGATAAAGCGGCCACGCAAAGTTTGAGCACCAACGGAAGACATTTGGGGGTGCTGGTGTGCCACAAACCAGCATTCGCCGAAACTCGGATTATCTTGAAAAATGTGTTAAAGCTCGTTATTTGAGGTTGAAATCGAACAGGTAGATTTCTGAAATCGAACAGGTTGATTCCTGAAATGAGCTCGGACGCGTGATTGAAAAACAGAGAGAAAAAGAAACAGGGTCCGGTACGACCTTCCGAACAGCTGAAATTGAAGTGTATAATACACGGTTTTTCGGGATTCCGGAGTCCCGGAACAAAATTCTCCGGAAATCACATAGAAAGTTCATCGGGTCAGATAAAGCGGCCACCCAAAGTTTGAGCACCAACGGAAGACATTTGGGGGTGCCGGTGTGCCACAAACCAGCATTCGCCGAAACTCGGATTATCGTGAAAAATGTGTTAAAGCTCGTTATTTGAGTCTGAAATCGAACAGGTTGATTCCTGAAATCGAACAGGTTGATTCCTGAAATGAGCTCGGACGCGTGATTGAAAAACAGGGAGAAAAAGAAACAGGTCGACGACCTTCCGAACAAATTGAAATTGAAGTGTATAATACACGGTTTTTCGGGATTCCAGGGTCCCGGATCAAAATTCTCCGGAAATCACATACAAAGTTCCTCGGGTCAGATAAAGCGGCCACGCAAAGTTTGAGCACCAATGGAAGACATTTGGGGGTGCTGGTGTGCCACAAACCAGCATTCGCCGAAACTCGGATTATCGTGAAAAATGTGTTAAAGCTCGTTATTTGAGGTAGAAATCGAACAGGTTGATTCCTGAAATCGAACAGGTTGATTCCTTAAATGAGCTCGGACGCGTGATTGAAAAACAGGGAGAAAAAGAAACAGGGTCTGGTACAACCTTCCGAACGGCTGAAATTGAAGTGTTATACTCCCTCCTATTCTTCTTTTTCTTCCCCTTTGGTTTGAGGGGAGGAATTAAGAAAACCCACAAATTACCTAACTACCTCCATATAATCCAACCCCTATTTGTGATTATCAGAAAAAACTCACCCTCACTTCTATCATCACCTCCACCACCACCCCCCCCCCCTCAACCTTACGACACTAACAACCACGCCCAACAACCCGCAGTAGAGGAGGAAGGCGACAGATAGAGGTTGGCGGCAGATCTGAAGGGGAAAAAAAGAAAATAAAAGAAAGGAGGATGAACCGTGGTGGGTGAGAGCGGTTGAGGTTGTGGCGGCCGTGGCAGAGGAGATGACGGAGGCGGGAGTGCAGATCTAAAGAAAAAAAATATAAAGAAAGAAAGGGGAATGGTCAGGCGAGTTAGAGGTAGGCGGCAGAGGAGAGGAGGGCGGTCGTGGTCGGGTGGTGGAGAGGAAAAAGGTGGTGGGCTTTGATTGGTGGTGGGTAGGCGGTGATGGCAGATTGGCAGTGGTGTTGGTGGTAGGCGGTGGTGGTTATTATTGTGGTGGTAGGCGATGGCGGTGTCGTGGTGGTGCGTAGGCATTGATGGCGGTGTGGTTGTCGTGAGGGTTGGTTGGCGTTAGTAGTGGGTAGGCGATGGTGTTGTGGTGGTGGTATTGTTGTGGCGGTGGTGGTTGGTGAGGAAGAGAGTCGAGTTTTTTTTCTTTTGGGAGTGTAAGTGAGGAGGGGTAGTTTTGTCAATTTATGAACATTATATGTCCAAATAAGGAAATAGGGAAGAAAACCTGAATAATCCGTTTTAGAAAATAGGGAAGAAAATAGAGAATAGGAGGGAGTATAATACATTGTTTTTCGGGATTCCGGGGACCGGGAACAAAATTCTCCAGAAATCATATAGAAAGTTTCTCGGGTCAGATAAGACGGCCACGCAAAGTTTGAGCACCAACGGAAGACATTTGGGGGTGCCGGTGCGCCACAAACCAGCATTAGCCGAAACTCGGATTATTGTGAAAAATGTGTTAAAGCTCGTTATTTGACGTAGAAATCGAATAGGTTGATTCCTTAAATGAGCTCGACCGCGTGATTGAAAAACAGGGAGCAAAAGAAACAGGGTCCGGTATAACCTTCCGAACGTCTGAAATTGAAGTGTATATAATACATGGTTTTTCAGGATTCCGGGGTCCCGGAACAAAATTTTTCAGAAATCACATAGAAAGTTCCTCGGGTCAGATAAAGTGGCCACGCAAAGTTTGAACACCAACGGAAGACATTTGGGGGTGCCGGTACGCCACAAACCAGCATTCGCCGAAACTCGGATTATCGTGAAAAATGTGTTAAAGCTCGTTATTTGAGGTGAAATCGAACAAAGGTTGATTCTGAAATCAAACAGGTTGATTCCTGAAATGAGCTCGGACGCGTGATTGAAAAACAGGGAGAAAAAGAAACAGGGTCCGGTACGACCTTCCGAACGGTTGAAATTGAAGTGTATAATACACGGTTTTTCAGGATTCTAGGGTCCCGGAACAAAATTCTCCGGAAATCACATAGAAATTTCCTCGGGTCAGATTAAGCGGCCACGCAAAGTTTGAGCACCAACGGAAGACATTTGGGGGTGCCGGTGTGCCAAAAACCAGCATTCGCCGAAACTCGGATTATCGTGAAAAATGTGTTAAAACTCGTTATTTGAGGCTGAAGTCGAAAAGGTTGATTCCTGAAATCGAATAGGTTGATTCCTGAAATGAGCTCGGACGCGTGATTGAAAAACAGGGAGAAAAAGAAATATGGTCCGGTACGACCTTCCGAACGGCTGAAATTGAAGTGTATAAATACACGGTTTTTCGGGATTCAGGGTTCCCGGAACAAAATTCTCCGGAAATCACATAGAAAGTTCATCGGGTCAGATAAAGCGGCCACGCAAAGTTTAAGCACCAACGGAAGACATTTGGGGGTGTCGGTGTGCCACAACTCAGCATTCGCCGAAACTCGGATTATCGTGAAAAATGTGTTAAAGCTCGTTATTTGAGGCTGAAATCGAACAGGTTGATTTCTGAAATCGACCAGGTTGATTCGTGAAATGAGCTCTGACGCGTGATTGAAAAACAGGGAGAAAAAGAAACAGGGTCCGATACGACTTTCCGAACGGCTGAAATTGAAGTGTATAAATACACGGTTTTTCGGGATTCCGAGGTCCCGCAACAAAATTCTACCTAAATCACATGGAAAATGCCTCGGGTCAGATAAAGCGGCCACGCAAAGTTTGAGCACCAACGGAAGACATTTGGGGGTGCCGGTGTGCCACAAACCAGCATTCGCCGAAACTCGGATTATCGTGAAAAATGTGTTAAAGCTCGTTATTTGAGGCTGAAATCGAACAGGTTGATTCCTGAAATCGAACAGGTTGATTCCTGAAATGAGCTCGGACGCGTGATTGAAAAACAGGGAGAAAAAGAAACAGGTTCCGGTACGACCTTCCGAACGGCTGAAATTGAAGTGTAATACACGGTTTTTCGGGATTCCGGGGTCCCGGAACAAAATTCTACCGAAATCACATAGAAAGTTCCTCGGGTCAGATAAAGCGGCCACGCAAAGTTTGAGCACCAACGGAAGACATTTGGGGGTGCCGGTGTGCCACAAACCAGCATTCGCCGAAACTCGGATTGTCGTGAAAAATGTGTTAAAGCTCGTTATTTGAGGCTGAAATCGAACAGGTTGATTCCTGAAATGAGCTCGGACGCGTGATTGAAGAACATGGAGAAAAAGAAATAGGGTCCGGTACGACCTTCCGAACGGCTGAAATTGAAGTGTAGAAAGTTCTCCGGGTCAGATAAAGCGGCCACCCAAAGTTTGAGCACCAACGGAAGACATTTGGGGTGCCGGTGTGCCACAAACCAGCATTCGCCGAAACTTGGATTATCGTGAAAAATGTGTTAAAGCTCGTTATTTGAGGTTGAAATCGAACAGGTAGATTCCAGAAATCGAACAGGTTGATTCCTGAAATAAGCTCGGACGCATGATTGAAAAACAGAGAGAAAAAGAAACAGGGTCCGGTACGACCTTCCGAACGGCTGAAATTGAAGTGTATATAATACACGGTTTTTCGGGATTCCGGGGTCCTGGAACAAAATTCTCCGGAAATCACATAGAAAGTTCATCGGGTCAAATAAAGCGGCCACGCAAAGTTTGAGCACCAACGGAAGACATTTGGGGGTGCCGGTGTGCCACAAACCAGCATTCGCCGAAACTCGGATTATCGTGAAAAATGTGTTAAAGCTCGTTATTTGAGGCTGAAATCGAACAGGTTGATTTTTGAAATCGAACAGGTTTACTTCTGAAATCGAACAGGTTGATTCCTGAAATGAGCTCTGACGCGTGATTTAAAAACAGGGAGAAAAAGAAACAGGGTCCGGTACGACCTTCCGAACGGCTGAAATTGAAGTGTATATAATACACGATTTTTCGGGATTCCGGGGTCCCGGAACAAAATTCTCCGGAAATCACACAGAAAGTTCCTCGGGTCAGATAAAGCGGCCACGCAAAGTTTGAACAACAACGGAAGACATTTGGGGGTGCCGGTGTGCCACAAACCAGCATTCGCCGAAACTCGGATTATCGTGAAAAATGTGTTAAAGCTCGTTATTTGAGGCTGAAATCGAACATGTTGATTCCTGAAATCGAACAGGTTGATTCCTTAAATGAGCTCGGACGCGTGATTGAAAAACAGGGAGAAAAAGAAACAGGGTCCGGTACGACCTTCCGAACGGCTCAAATTGAAGTGTATAATACACGGTTTTTCGGGATTCCGAGGTCCCGGAACAAAATTCTCCCTAAATCACATAGAAAGTTCCTCGGGTCAGATAAAGCGGCCACGCAAAGTTTGAGCACCAACGGAAGACATTTCGGGGTGCCGGTGTGCCACAAACCAGCATTCGCCGAAAAACTCGGATTATCGTGAAAAATGTGTTAAAGCTCGTTATTTGAGGCTGAAATCGAACAGGTAGATTCCTGAAATCGAACAGGTTGATTCCTGAAATGTGCTCGGACGCGTGATTGAAAAACAGAGAGAAATAGAAACAGGATCCGGTACGACCTTCCGAACGGCTGAAATTGAAGTGTATAATACACGGTTTTTCGGGATTCCGGGGTCTCGGAACAAAATTCTCCGAAATCACATAGAAAGTTCATCGGGTCGGATAAAGAGGCCACGCAAAGTTTGAGCACTAACGGAAGACATTTTGGGGGTGCCGGTGTGCCACAACCAGCATTCGCCGAAACTCGAATTATCGTGAAAAATGTGTTAAAGCTCGTTATTTGAGACTGAAATCGAACAGGTTGATTCATGAAATCGAACAGGTTGATTCCTGAAATGAGCTCGGACGCATGATTAAAAAACAGGGAGAAAAAGTAACAGGGTCTGGTACGACCTTCCGAACGGTTGAAATTGAAGTGTATAATACACGGTTTTTCGGGATTTCGGGGCCCCGAAACAAAATGCTACGAAAATCACTAGAAAGTTCCTCGGGTCAGATAAAGAGGCCACGCAAAGTTTGAGCACCAACGGAAGACATTTGGGGGTGCCGGTGTGCCACAAACCAGCATTCGCCGAAACTCGGATTATCGTGAAAAATGTGTTAAAGCTCGTTATTTAAGGTGAAATCGAACAAAGTTGATTCCCGAAATCGAACAGGTTGATTCCTTAAATGAGCTCGGACGCGTGATTGAAAAACAGGGACAAAAAGAAACAGGTCCGACGACCTTCCGAACGGAAGTTGAAGTGTATAATACACGGTTTCGGGATTCGGGGTCCGGAACAAAATTCTCCGGAAATCACATAGAAAGTTCCTCGGGTCAGATAAAGTGGCCACGCAAAGTTTGAGCACCAACGGAAGACATTTGGGGGTGCCGGTGTCCCACAAACCAGCATTCGCCGAAACTCGAATTATCGTGAAAAATGTGTTAAAGCTCGTTATTTGAGGCTAAAATCGGCAGGTTGATTCTCGAAAATCGAACAGGTTGATTTCTGAAATCGAACAGGTTGATTCCTGAAATGAGCTCGGACGCGTGATTGAAAAACAGAGAGAAATAGAAACAGGATCCGGTACGACCTTCCGAACGGCTGAAATTGAAGTGTATAATACACGGTTTTTCGGGATTCCGGGGTCCCGGAACAAAATTCTCCGGAAATCACATAGAAAGTTCATCGGGTCGGATAAAGAGGCCACGCAAAGTTTGAGCACTAACGGAAGACATTTTGGGGGTGCCGGTGTGCAACAACCAGCATTCGCCGAAACTCGAATTATCGTGAAAAATGTGTTAAAGCTCGTTATTTGAGACTGAAATCGAACAGGTTGATTCATGAAATCGAACAGGTTGATTCCTGAAATGAGCTCGAACGCGTGATTAAAAAACAGGGAGAAAAAGAAACAGGGTCTGGTACGACCTTCCGAACGGCTGAAATTGAAGTGTATAATACACGGTTTTTCGGGATTTCGGGGCCCCGAAACAAAATTCTACGAAAATCACTAGAAAGTTCCTCGGGTCAGATAAAGCGGCCACGCAAAGTTTGAGCACCAACGGAAGACATTTGGGGGTGCCGGTGTGCCACAAACCAGCATTCGCCGAAACTCGGATTATCGTGAAAAATGTGTTAAAGCTCGTTATTTGAGGCTGAAATCGAACAGGTTGATTCTTGAAATCGAACAGGTTGATTCCTTAAATGAGCTCGGACGCGTGATTGAAAAACAGGGAGAAAAAGAAACAGGGTCCGGTACGACCTTCCGAACGGCTGAAGTTGAAGTGTATAATACACGGTTTTTCGGGATTAGGGGTCCCGGAACAAAATTCTCCGGAAATCACATAGAAAGTTCCTTGGGTCAGATAAAGCGGCCACGCAAAGTTTGAGCACCAACGGAAGACATTTGGAGGTGCCGTTGTGCCCTAAACCAACATTCGCCGAAACTCGGATTATCGTGAAAAATGTGTTAAAGCTCGTTATTTGAGGCTGAAATCGAACAGGTAGATTCCTGAAATCGAACAGGTTGATTCTTGAAATGAGCTCGGACACGTGATTGAAAAACAGAAAGAAAAAGAAACAGGGTCCGGTATGACCTTCCGAACGGCTGAAATTGAAGTGTATAATACACGGTTTTTCGGGATTCCGGGGTCCCGGAACAAAATTCTCCGGAAATCACATAAAAAGTTCATCGGGTCGGATAAAGCGGCCACGCAAAGTTTGAGCACCAACGGAAGACATTTGGGGGTGCGGTGTGCCTACAAACCAAGATTCGCCGAAACTCGAATTATCGTGAAAAATGTGTTAAAGCTCGTTATTTGAGGCTAAAATCGGCAGGTTGATTTCTAAAATCGAACAGGTTGATTTCTGAAATCGAACAGGTTGATTCCTGAAATGAGCTCGGACGCGTGATTGAAAAACAGGGAGAAAAAGAAACAGGGTCCGGTACGACCTTCCGAACGGCTGAAATTGAAGTGTATATATAATACACGGTTTTTCGGGATTCCGGGGTCCCGGAACAAAATTCTCCCTAAATCACATATAAAGTTCCTCGGGTCAGATAAAGCGGCCACGCAAAGTTTGAGCACCAACGGAAGACATTTGGGGGTGCCGGAGTGCCACAAACCAGCATTCGCCGAAACTCGGATTATCGTGAAAAATGTGTTAAAGCTCGTTATTTGAGACTGAAATCGAACAGGTTGATTCATGAAATCGAACAGGTTGATTCCTGAAATGAGCTCGAACGCGTGATTAAAAAACAGGAGAAAAAGAAACAGTGCGTACGACCTTCCGAATTTGAAATTGAAGTGTATAATACACGGTTTTTCGGGATTTCGGGGCCCCGAAACAAAATTCTACGAAAATCACTAGAAAGTTCCTCGGGTCAGATAAAGCGGCCACGCAAAGTTTGAGCACCAACGGAAGACATTTGGGGGTGCCGGTGTGCCACAAACCAAAGATTCGCGAAACTCTGATTATCGTGAAAAATGTGTTAAAGCTCGTTATTTGAGGCTGAAATCGAACAGGTTGATTCCTGAAATCGAACAGGTTGATTCCTTAAATGAGCTCGGACGCGTGATTGAAAAACAGGGAGAAAAAGAAACAGGGTCCGGTACGACCTTCCGAACGGCTGAAGTTGAAGTGTATAATACACGGTTTTTCGGGATTCCGGGGTCCCGGAACAAAATTCTCCGGAAATCACATAGAAAGTTCCTTGGGTCAGATAAAGCGGCCACGCAAAGTTTGAGCACCAACGGAAGACATTTGGAGGTGCCGTTGTGCCCTAAACCAACATTCGCCGAAACTCGGATTATCGTGAAAAATGTGTTAAAGCTCGTTATTTGAGGCTGAAATCGAACAGGTAGATTCCTGAAATCGAACAGGTTGATTCTTGAAATGAGCTCGGACACGTGATTGAAAAACAGAAAGAAAAAGAAACAGGGTCCGGTATGACCTTCCGAACGGCTGAAATTGAAGTGTATAATACACGGTTTTTCGGGATTCCGGGGTCCCGGAACAAAATTCTCCGGAAATCACATAAAAAGTTCATCGGGTCAGATAAAGTGGCCACGCAAAGTTTGAGCACCAACGGAAGACATTTGGGGGTGCCGGTGTGCCACAAACCAGCATTCGCCGAAACTCGAATTATCGTGAAAAATGTGTTAAAGCTCGTTATTTGAGGCTAAAATCGGCAGGTTGATTTCTAAAATCGAACAGGTTGATTTCTGAAATCGAACAGGTTGATTCCTGAAATGAGCTCGGACGCGTGATTGAAAAACAGGGAGAAAAAAAAACAGGGTCCGATACGACCTTCCGAACGGCTGAAATTGAAGTGTATATATAATACACGGTTTTTCGGGATTCCGGGGTCCCGGAACAAAATTCTCCCTAAATCACATATAAAGTTCCTCGGGTCAGATAAAGCGGCCACGCAAAGTTTGAGCACCAACGGAAGACATTTGGGGGTGCCGGAGTGCCACAAACCAGCATTCGCCGAAACTCGGATTATCGTGAAAAATGTGTTAAAGCTCGTTATTTGAGGCTGAAATCGAACAGGTAGATTCCTGAAATAGAACTGGTTGATTCCTGAAATGAACTCATACGCGTGATTGAAAACAGAGAGAAAAAGAAAGTGGTCCGAGTACGACCTTCCGAACAGTGAAATTAAAGTGTATAAATACACGGTTTTCGGGATTCGGGGTCCGGAAGAAAATTCTCGGAAATCACATAGAAAGTTCATCGGGTCGGATAAAGAGGCCACGCAAAGTTTGAGCACTAACGGAAGACATTTTGGGGTGCCGGTGTGCTACAAACCAAAGATTCGCCGTAATCAATTATCGTGAAAAATGTGTTAAAGCTCGTTATTTGAGACTCGAAATCGAACAGTTGATTCTTGAAATCGAACAGGTTGATTCCTGAAATGAGCTCGGACGCGTGATTAAAAAACAGGAAGAAAAAGAAACAGTGGTGCACGACCTTCCGAACTATTTGAAATTGAAGTGTATAATACACGGTTTTCGGGATTCGGGGCCCCAAACAAAATTCTCCGAAATCACTAGAAAGTTCCTCGGGTCGAGATAAGGCGGCCACGCAAAGTTTGAGCACCAACGGAAGACATTTGGGGGTGCGGTGTGCCACAAACCAGCATTCGCCGAAACTCGGATTATCGTGAAAAATGTGTTAAAGCTCGTTATTTGAGGTGAAATCGAACAAAGTTGATTCTGAAATCGAACAGGTTGATTCGGAAATGAGCTCGGACACATGATTGAAAAACAGGAGAAAAAAAAAAGTGGTCCGACGACCTTCCGAACTACTGAAATTAAAGTGTATAATACACGGTTTTTGGGATTCGGTCCCGGAACAAAATTCTCCGGAAATCACATAGAAAGTTCCTCGGGTCAGATAAAGCGGCCACGCAAAGTTTGAGCACCAACGGAAGAAATTTGGAGGTGGCGGTGTGCCACAAACCAGCATTCGCCGAAACTCGGATTATCGTGAAAATGTGTTAAAGCTCGTTATTTGAGGCTGAAATCGAACAGGTAGATTCCTGAAATAGAACTGGTTGATTCCTGAAATGAGCTCATACGCGTGATTGAAAAACAGAGAGAAAAAGAAACAGGGTCCGGTACGACCTTCCGAACGGCTGAAATTGAAGTGTATAATACACGGTTTTTCGGGATTCCGGGGTCCCGGAACAAAATTCTCCGGAAATCACATAGAAAGTTCATCGGGTCAGATAAAGCGGCCACGTAAAGTTTGAGCACCAACGGAAGACATTTGGGGTTGCCGGTGTGCCACAAACCAAAGATTCGCGAAACTCGGATTATCGTGAAAATGTGTTAAAGCTCGTTATTTGAGGTGAAATCGAATGGTAGATTCCTGAATCGAACAGCTTGATTCCTGAAATGAGCTCGGACGCGTGATTGAAAAACAGAGAGAAAATGAAACAGGGTCCGGTACGACCTTCCGAACGGCTGAAATTAAAGTGTATAATACACGGTTTTTCGGGATTCCGGGGTCCCGGAACAAAATTCTCCGGAAATCACATAGAAAGTTCATCGGGTCGGATAAAGAGGCCACGCAAAGTTTGAGCACTAACGGAAGACATTTTGGGGGTGCCGGTGTGCCACAAACCAGCATTCGCCGAAACTCGAATTAGGGGTGTAAACGAGCCGAGCTGAGCTCGAGCTCGGATGGGCTCGGGCTCGGCTCGAATTTTTTAGCTCGAGCTCGGGCTCGGCTCGAAGCTCGTCGAGCTTAAAAAGTTGAGGCTCGTGCTCGGCTCGGGAAAAGTTCGAGCTCGGCTCGAATTCGAATCGAGCTCGTTTTGTCATTATATACTTAAATTTTCTCACCTTTTAAATCTAATTAAATATAAATATTTTTGAAAAACAACTAAACTATAAAATACTAAAAAATATTATATCATAATATACTTATATAAATGTCTAAATAACATGTAATTTAAAATAAACATAATACTACAACATAAAGATTATACAAAAAAAATTTATAAACGAGCTTTCGAGCCGAGCCGAGCCTTGCTGAGCTCGGGCTCAGCTCGTATTTAACCAAGCTCGGCTCGAGCTCGTTTTGACCGAGCACGAGCCGAGCTTTGACCGAGCCGATTCCAAGGGCTCAACGAGCCGGCTCATGTCATTGACAGCCCTAATTCGAATTATCGTGTAAAATGTGTTAAAGCTCGTTATTTGAGACTGAAATCGAACAGGTTGATTCCTGAAATCGAACAGGTTGATTCCTGAAATAAGCTCGGACGCGTGATTAAAAACAGGAAAAAAGAAACAGTGGTCCGGCACGACCTTCCGAACGGCCGAAATTGAAGTGTATAATACACGGTTTTTCGGGATTCCGGGAACAAAATTCTCCGGAAATCACATAGAAAGTTCCTCGGGTCGATAAAGCGGCGCGCAAAGTTTGAGCACCAACGGAAGACATTTGGGGGTGCCGGTGTGCCACAAACCAAAGATTCGCGAAACTCTGATTATCGTGAAAAATGTGTTAAAGCTCGTTATTTGAGGTGAAATCGAACAGGTTGATTCCTGAAATCGAACAGGTTGATTCCTGAAATGAGCTCGGACGCGTGATTGAAAAACAGGGGGAAAAAGAACCAGGGTCCGGTACGACCTTCCGAACGGCTCAAATTGAAGTGTATAATACACGGTTTTTCGGGATTCCGAGGTCCCGCAACAAAATTCTCCCTAAATCACATGGAAAATTCCTCGGGTCAGATAAAGCGGCCACGCAAAGTTTGAGCACCAACGGAAGACATTTGGGGGTGCCGGTGTGCCACAAACCAAAGATTCGTCGAAACTCGGATTGTCGTGAAAAATGTGTTAAAGCTCGTTATTTGAGGCTGAAATCGAACAGGTTGATTCCTGAAATCGAACAGGTTGATTCCGGAAATGAGCTCGGACACGTGATTGAAAAACAGGGAGAAAAAGAAACAGGGTCCGGTACGACCTTCCGAACGGCTGAAATTGAAGTGTATAATACACGGTTTTTCGGGATTCCGGGTTCCGGAACAAAATTCTCCGGAAATCACATAGAAAGTTCCTCGGGTCAGATAAAGCGGCCACGCAAAGTTTGAGCACCAACGGAAGAAATTTGGAGGTGGCGGTGTGCCACAAACCAGCATTCGCCGAAACTCGGATTATCGTGACAAATGTGTTAAAGCTCGTTATTTGAGGCTGAAATCGAACAGGTAGATTCCTGAAATAGAACTGGTTGATTCCTGAAATGAGCTCATACGCGTGATTGAAAAACAGAGAGAAAAAGAAATGTGGTCCCGCACGACCTTCCGAACGGGCCGAAATTGAAGTGTATAATACACACGGTTTTCGGGATTAGGGGTCCCGGAACAAAATTCTCCGGAAATCACATAGAAAGTTCATCGGGTCAGATAAAGCGGCCACGTAAAGTTTGAGCACCAACGGAAGACATTTGGGGTTGCCGGTGTGCCACAAACCAGCATTCGCCGAAACTCGGATTATCGTGAAAAATGTGTTAAAGCTCGTTATTTGAGGCTGAAATCGAACAGGTAGATTCCTGAATCAAACAGATTGATTCCTGAAATGACCTCGGACGCGTGATTGAAAAACAGAGAGAAAAAGAAACAGGGTCCGGTACGACCTTCCGAACGGCTGAAATTAAAGTGTATAATACACGGTTTTTCGGGATTCCGGGGTCCCGGAACAAAATTCTCCGGAAATCACATAGAAAGTTCATCGGGTCGGATAAAGAGGCCACACAAAGTTTGAGCACTAACGGAAGACATTTTGGGGGTGCCAGTGTGCCACAAACCAGCATTCGCCGAAACTCGAATTATCGTGAAAAATGTGTTAAAGCTCGTTATTTGAGACTGAAATCGAACAGGTTGATTCCTGAAATCGAACAGGTTGATTCCTGAAATGAGCTCGGATGCGTGATTAAAAACAGGAGAAAAAGAAACATGTGGGTCCGTACGACCTTCCGAACGGCTGAAATTGAAGTGTATAATACACGGTTTTTCGGGATTCCGGGGCCCCGAAACAAAATTCTCCGGAAATCACTAGAAAGTTCCTCGGGTCAGATAAAGCGGCCACGCAAAGTTTGAGCACCAACGGAAGACATTTGGGGGTGCCGGTGTGCCACAAACCAGCATTCGCCGAAACTCGGATTATCGTGAAAAATGTGTTAAAGCTCGTTATTTGAGGCTGAAATCGAACAGGTTGATTCCTGAAATCGAACAGGTTGATTCCTTAAATGAGCTCGGACGCGTGATTGAAAAACAGGGAGAAAAAGAAACAGGGTCCGGTACGACCTTCCGAACGGCTCAAATTGAAGTGTATAATACACGGTTTTTCGGGATTCCGAGGTCCCGCAACAAAATTCTCCCTAAATCACATGGAAAATTCCTCGGGTCAGATAAAGCGGCCACGCAAAGTTTGAGCACCAACGGAAGACATTTGCGGGTGCCGGTGTGCCACAAACCAGCATTCGTCGAAACTCGGATTGTCGTGAAAAATGTGTTAAAGCTCGTTATTTGAGGCTGAAATCGAACAGGTTGATTCCTGAAATCGAACAGGTTGATTCCTGAAATGAGCTCGGACACGTGATTGAAAAACAGGAAGAAAAAGAAACAGGGTCCGGTACGACCTTCCGAACGGCTGAAATTGAAGTGTATAATACACGGTTTTTCGGGATTCCGGGGTCCCGGAACAAAATTCTCCGGAAATCACATAGAAAGTTCCTTGGGTCAGATAAAGCGGCCACGCAAAGTTTGAGCACCAACGGAAGAAATTTGGAGGTGGCGGTGTGCCACAAACCAGCATTCGCCGAAACTCGGATTATCGTGACAAATGTGTTAAAGCTCGTTATTTGAGGCTGAAATCGAACAGGTAGATTCCTGAAATAGAACTGGTTGATTCCTGAAATGAGCTCATACGCGTGATTGAAAAACAGAGAGAAAAAGAAATGTGGTCCGTACGACCTTCCGAACGGTGAAATTGAAGTGTATAATACACGGTTTCGGGATTAGGGTCCCGGAACAAAATTCTCGGAAATCACATAGAAAGTTCATCGGGTCAGATAAAGCGGCCACGCAAAGTTTGAGCACCAACGGAAGACATTTGTGGTTGCGGTGTGCCCACAAACCAAAGATTCGAAACTCGGATTATCGTGAAAAATGTGTTAAAGCTCGTTATTTGAGGCTGAAATCGAACAGGTAGATTCCTGAATCGAACAGATTGATTCCTGAAATGACCTCGGACGCGTGATTGAAAAACAGAGAGAAAAAGAAACAGGGTCCGGTACGACCTTCCGAACGGCTGAAATTAAAGTGTATAATACACGGTTTTTCGGGATTCCGGGGTCCCGGAACAAAATTCTCCGGAAATCACATAGAAAGTTCATCGGGTCGGATAAAGAGGCCACGCAAAGTTTGAGCACTAACGGAAGACATTTTGGGGGTGCCGGTGTGCCACAAACCAGCATTCGCCGAAACTCGAATTATCGTGAAAAATGTGTTAAAGCTCGTTATTTGAGACTGAAATCGAACAGGTTGATTCATGAAATCGAATAAGGTTGATTCTGAAATGAGCTCGGACGCGTGATTAAAAAACAGGGAGAAAAAGAAACAGGTGCAGTACGACCTTCCGAACGGTGAAATTGAAGTGTATAATACACGGTTTTTCGGGATTAAGGGCCCCGAAACAAAATTCTCAGGAAATCACTAGAAAGTTCCTCGGGTCGATAAAGCGGCCACGCAAAGTTTGAGCACCAACGGAAGACATTTGGGGGTGCGGTGTGCCTACAAACCAAAGATTCGCCGAAACTCGGATTATCGTGAAAAATGTGTTAAAGCTCGTTATTTGAGGCTGAAATCGAACAAAGTTGATTCTGAAATCGAACAAAGTTGATTCCTTAAATGAGCTCGGACGCATGATTGAAAAACAGGGAGAAAAAGAAACAGGTCCGCAGTCGACCTTCCGAACGACTCAAATTGAAGTGTATAATACACGGTTTTCGGGATTCCGAGGTCCCGCAACAAAATTCTCCCTAAATCACATGGAAAATTCCTCGGGTCAGATAAAGCGGCCACGCAAAGTTTGAGCACCAACGGAAGACATTTGCGGGTGCGGTGTGCCCACAAACCAAAGATTCGTCGAAACTCGGATTGTCGTGAAAAATGTGTTAAAGCTCGTTATTTGAGGCTGAAATCGAACAGGTTGATTCCGGAAATGAGCTCGGACACGTGATTGAAAAACAGGGAGAAAAAAAACAGGTCCGATGCGACCTTCCGAACGGCCGAAATTGAAGTGTATAATACACGGTTTTTGGGATTAGGGTCCCGGAACAAAATTCTCCGGATATCACATAGAAAGTTCCTCGGGTCAGATAAAGCGGCCACGCAAAGTTTGAGCACCAACGGAAGAAATTTGGAGGTGGCGGTGTGCCACAAACCAGCATTCGCCGAAACTCGGATTATCGTGAAAAATGTGTTAAAGCTCGTTATTTGAGGCTGAAATCGAACAGGTTGATTCCTGAAATCGAACAGGTTGATTCCTGAAATGAGCTCGGACGAGTGATTGAAAACAGGGAGAAAAAGAAACAGTGGTCAGACGACCTTCCGAACTGAAATTGAAGTGTATAATACACGGTTTCGGGATTCCGGGGTCCCGGAACAAAATTTTCCGGAAATCACATAGAAAGTTCATCGGGTTAGATAAAACGGCCACGCAAAGTTTGAGCACCAACGGAAGAAATTTGGAGGTGGCGGTGTGCCACAAACCAGCATTCGCCGAAACTCGGATTATCGTGAAAAATGTGTTAAATCTCGTTATTTGAGGTGAAATCGAACAGTAGATTCTGAAATCGAAAGGTTGATTCCTGAAATGAGCTCATACGCGTGATTGAAAAACAGAGAGAAAAAGAAACAGGGTCCGGTACGACCTTCCGAACGGCTGAAATTGAAGTGTATAATACACGGTTTTTCGGGATTCCGGGGCCCCGGAACAAAATTCTCCGGAAATCACTAGAAAGTTCGTCGGGTCAGATAAAGCGGCCACGCAAAGTTTGAGCATCAACGGAAGACATTTGGGGGTGCCGGTGTGCCACAAACCAGAAATTCGCCGAAACTCGGATTATCGTGAAAAATGTGTTAAAGCTCGTTATTTGAGGCTGAAATCGAACAGGTTGATTCCTGAAATCGAACAGGTTGATTCCTTAAATGAGCTCGGACGCGTGATTGAAAACAGCAGAAAAAGAAACAGTGGTCCAGACGACCTTCCGAACGGCTCAAATTGAAGTGTATAATACACGGTTTTTCGGGATTCCGAGGTCCCGCAACAAATTTCTCCCTAAATCACATGGAAAATTCCTCGGGTCAGATAAAGCGGCCACGCAAAGTTTGAGCACCAACGGAAGACATTTGCGGGTGCCGGTGTGCCACAAACCAGCATTTAAATCGAAACTCGGATTATCGTGAAAAATGTGTTAAAGCTCGTTATTTGAGGTGAAATCGAAACAGTTGATTCCTGAAATCGAACAGAGTTGATTCCGGAAATGAGCTCGGACACGTGATTGAAAAACAGGGAGAAAAAGAAAAGTGGTCCGATACGACCTTCCGAACGTGAAATTGAATCGTATAATACACGCTTTTTTTCGGGATTCGGGGTCCCGGAACAAAATTCTCCGGAAATCACATAGAAAGTTCCTCGGGTCAGATAAAGCGGCCACGCAAAGTTTGAGCACCAACGGTAGACATTTGGGGGTGCCGGTGTGCCACAAACCAGCATTCGCCGAAACTCGGATTATCGTGAAAAATGTGTTAAAGATCGTTATTTGAGGCTGAAATCGAACAGGTTGATTCCGGAAATCGAAAGGTTGATTCCTGAAATGAGCTCGGACGCGTGATTGAAAAACAGGGAGTAAAAGAAACCGGGTCTGGTACGACCTTCTGAACGGCTGAAATTGAAGTGATACACGGTTTTTCGGGATTCCGGGGTCCCGGAACAAAATTCTCCGGAAATCACTAGAAAGTTCCTCGGGTCATATAAAGCGGCCACGCAAAGTTTGAGCACCAACGGAAGACATTTGGGGGTGCCGGTGTGCCTTAAACGAGCATTCACCGAAACTCGGATTATCGTGAAAAATGTATTAAAGCTCGTTATTTGAGGCTGAAATCAAACAGGTAGATTCCTGAATCGGATTATCGTGAAAAATGTGTTAAATCTCGTTATTTGAGGCTGAAATCGAACAGGTTGATTTCTGAAATGAGCTCGGTTGCGTGATTAAAAAACAGGGAGAAAAAGAAACAGGGTCCGGTACGACCTTCCGAACGGCTGAAATTGAAGTGTATAATACACGGTTTTTCGGGATTCCGGGGTCCCGAAACAAAATTTTCCGGAAATCACATAGAAAGTTTCTCGGGTCAGATAAAGCGGCCATGCAAAGTTTGAGCACCAACGGAAGATATTTGGGGGTGCTGGTGTGCCACAAACCAGCTTTCGCCGAAACTCGGATTATCGTGAAAAATGTGTTAAACCTCGTTATTTGAGGCTGAAATCGAACAGGTTGATTCTGTGTCCGACAGGTTGATTCCTTA